>NW_018164536.1:2055708-2056224 GCF_001263595.1 Phalaenopsis equestris
CCCAAATTTTTATATGTTGTAGCCTCTGTCTAGGTGAACAATTTAAGTTTTTTTTCGAAAACATAAGGGATCTCTAGACAGAGATCTTAATTTTCTAAGTTTTTATGCATTTTCTATTCAAATAGTTATAGAAAATTGTATGTGTCTTAGAAAATTCTACAAAAATTCATATGAGTTTCCTATGGCCAGAGTAGTTTTAGGAAATAATTTCATAATTTTTAAAAAATAAAAACATCATTGTTTGAAGCAAATATCAATTTGCTTAAAACATTTAATTTGAAGAATATAAAGATCAAAACCATTTGATTTTTCCTCTCTACTGAGGCTTATAAGTCAGAAAATTCACCATAAAAATTTTTAATGATTTGGAAATCATTTGATATCTTTAATTGATTTTTAAAGATCATCATTAGAGTTAATACTTAAATGATTTTTAAAAATCAAAATATAACTCCAAAAATTATGAAACTTAGTTTTTTAAGTTCTCTGATATCAGGGAAATTTAATAAAAATAAA
>NW_018164536.1:2058809-2068770 GCF_001263595.1 Phalaenopsis equestris
GGATGTCATAACTTTCTTTAGTTTATTTGATCGAGCCTCACCCTCAATTCTTGTGTTCATCCTTCGGGATAGATACAGGATTTGAGGTAAAACGCTCTTTCATCTAAACTATGAAACTTATGGGGTCAGTTTGACTTCATCTTTTTCAAAATTAAAATTTTTAAAATGTCCTTCCGAAGCGGGCAACGGGATTTCAATTTCGATGACCGACAGCTTCTTACGGGCAAACCACACACCAAAAATAGTGCCGACAGTATATATATATATATATAGCGCTTATGGTTCCCTTTAGGCATTTTGAATGGAACGTAATGCCCTTCGAGCTGAAAAATGCTTATCTAAATTTCAACATACTATGAATGACATATTTAAATATCACTTTGAATACATCATTGTTTAAATGGATGATGTTCTGGTGTTTTCCAAAACTATTGAAAAACCCTTTTTGAATTTAAAAATAATTAAATGGATAATTCAATGAGCTAGATTAGTCATTTCAGTCCCAACAAATTAAATTGTTTCATACTGAAATGAGATTTTTGGGACAACATATCCAATGCATTTATTTTTTCCCATTAATAGAAGTATTGAATTTCCTGAAAAATTTTCAGATCAAATCTTTGGTAAAACCCAGGTATAAAGATTCTTTGGAGCCCTAAACTATGTAGGACATTTCTCTCAATTTAACAATTGATGCTGCTCCATTATTTGAAAATTTAGAGGAAAATTCACCTCCATTGATGGATATCCATACCATGGCATTACAAAAAAATTAAGCAAAGTGTTAAAAGGATTTCCTAGTTAACTCTCGCTAATTAAGATTTCTTCAAAATCGTTGAAACCAATGCCTCTAATTTAAGGTTATGGTGGCATCTTAACACAATTTAATTCCTTAATTAAGGAAGAATTAATTTGTTTTACCTCTGAAAAGTGGAATCATATGAAAGAAAATTATTCCATTATTAAAAAAGTAATGTTATATGTTGTCAAATATATTTCGAAAATTTAAGATGATTTTTTGAAAAAATAAATTATTTTGTTTAGATTGCTCTTCTGTTAAATTTATTTAGAAAAAGATGTACAAAATTCTGCTTCAAAGTAGATTTTTGCTATTTAGCTCAAGTTAATATAGTTTTCGCTCGATTATAGGTCGATAAGCTCAATTCATGAGCTCATTAAAGAGCAAAATTAGAGACCGCTCGCAAGCAGTATCTGCTCATTTACACCCTAGTATGTTGTATGCATTCGTGATAGTATATTTACAGTTTGTGATTGCGGTGCTAGTGCTCTTTCTGCTTGTGTCAGTGTTCTTTTTACTACCATTTGTTTGTATGACTACATTTATGATTTTTGTTGATCTTTCTCTTCTATAATCAATGAAATAATGGGGGTGGTCGGAAACTTCAAAAACAAATTAATTAATTAACTAATTAAATGAAATAAATAAATAAATAGCTCTAACTGAACATTATTTCGTAAGAAAATATAGCATCATTATGATGTCAAAATAAACTTTCGGATACAGTTTAGCCAGGCAATACTGGCAAATACAGGAACAATGCAGAACAAATTACTAGAACAATGCAGACCAAATTACCATAATGCTATTCCACACAATATTTAAAACCAATGAGGCGCTCCATCAATTAAATAAAATTCGGATTACAAATCCATCCACTCCTAAACATCGAATCCACACCCATTCTTTCTTCAGATCCTAGAATTGGCAACAACTGTAATCCCACCGTCGTTCAGTCCCCTCGTCCCGGACCTGATTTGCTCCTTGAATTGCTCCTCCGTCACCCCTGCATAAAATTAATTTGTTAAGCAAAAATACCTTCTTGCCAAATTAAAAGCAACAATATTTCAGCGTTAAAGGTCTTGCCTTTGCCCATTGCGGCGGTGGAAGAGATTCCGCCTTGCACAGTCTTGAGGTAACGATCATAGTAATTTGCCCCTGACCACTTCTGATGCTCCAGCGTATCCACGCCATTGTTCCTCTCCTCCCTCTGTATCCTCTCCACATAAGCCAGCATCCCCTGCCGCGCAAACTCTCTCGCAAACGTATCCGTCACCAACGCGTCGGCATGAAATCCGGCAAGCGTAATGAACTGCCAGCAGAATCCCATTCTCGCAATCCTCGGTATAAATTCCCTCATCTCCTCATCCGTCATCCCCGCAGCATCCCAATTGAACGACGGGGACAAGTTGTAAGCCATCATTATCTCCGGGTGCTCCGCTTTCAGCCCCTGCGCAAACTTGCTGCACTCCACAAGGTCAGGACTCGACGTCTCCATCCATATCAGGTCAGCGTGCGGCGCAAACGCCCGGCCTCGCACCACAGCTGCCTCCACCGATCCACGGAAGCGGTAGAACCCTTCTCGAGTCCTAGGAATGTCCCAGTCCCAAAAAATCTCCCCTGCACCCAACCGCTCCGCGATTTCACGTCCCTCATCGTTGGAAATACAGTTCCCGTATTCACTTGCGCCGGCCCATTCGTTGATCCGTCGTCGCTTTTCGTAGTCCGGAAGGTTTTGGCGGTTAATGGCGTCTACAACGGCTTCTGAAAAAGTCATGAGTCTGGCGCGGGAGAGCCAGTCATCTTCGATGGCCTGCAATTCTGCCCCCGTTTTAACCGCCGTCACCCCGCCGTCATGGCAGCGGACAGCACGGCGGCTAAATTTCGGCGTTTAAGATCAGGATTTGTCGCCCCGAGAATGAACTGGTGGTCACGCACGTCGACGTTGGACTGAATGAGCGTGGCAGCAACGGCATCGGTGCGGGCTACCAGAACGGTTTCGACCCCCATTACGTCGAACTGGAGCCTTGCCGCAACAAGCCGGTTAATGTGCTCGGACACAGCAACCAGTACTTTCCCCGCCATATGCCCGCACTTCTTCGTAACCGAAGACTGGTCTTCGATGTGCACCCCGGCGGCGCCGCGCTCGACGAAAAGCTTACATAGCTTAACCGTAGCCGTGGCCCCACCAAAACCAGTATCGCCATCGGCGATGATGGGGCGCAAGTAATCCACAAAAGGGATCTTGGCCCGCTGGTCACGAGTCATGGTCATGCGAGCCTCTTGCTGCTTGCGGTCGTGGTAGAGCTGGGCGAAAAACAGGTGTTCTACTTTGTTTGGGACGGTGTCGTAGGGGTAGTCGGCGAGGTCGGGGCCGGGTTCGTTGGTGGTGGTGTGGGTGGAGGAGCATTGCCAGCCAGAGACATAAATGGTGTCCAGGTGTTTGGCCATCATGGCGACTTGGACGGGGTCCAAGGCGCCGAAGGTGCGGGGGCGCCGAAGGTGCGGGAGGCGGTGCCGGCGGCGTGGTGGGATTTGAGGGTGCGCCAAAGCTTTTTGGCCATTTCGTTTGAGGCGTATGAATGATGGAGGGTTCCGCGGAGGGAGACGACGTCGCGAGCGGAGTATGGGCGGCGGGTTAAGCGAAAACGGTCGGTGCGCCACCATTTCTCCACCGCGGACACCTCCGCCTCGGAACGGGCCTCCTCTTCAGTAATCTACGAGGCAGCATATAAGGATTATTATTTTCTTAGAATATAAGAATATTTTATAAAGTTTTAAGATGACTAATATTTTTTAGGCTATTTCTTTATTAAAAAATATTCTTCTTTTAAAAAAATGCCTTATAATAATTTTGGGAGTGATTTCATTTATACATATGAGATTGAATCTATTAATCATCACCTTAGAAATATAATATTAATTAAAAAGATTTATTTAGTTTTAATAGTACTTATATTATTATGCTGTTTAATATTTTCTTAATCTTCCTGTTTAAAGAAACAGGTAATTATATTATTTGGATTCAGATTAGATACGGATTGAACCTTTGAATTTTGGAAGCGATTATTCAATGCGGAATCCGCACCTACGCCCCCGTCATTTCACATAAACATCATTTTTAAAAATTTTTAAATTTTTAAGTTGAGACCCACTTTCAGACAGCTTTTAAGGAGGGGTTTGTTTTTATTGGGTGCGTGTAGTCACTGTATGGTCTCAAAAGCTTGCCCAAAAAAGTTAGAAGAAAAAAAAAATCAGAACTCATATGAAGTTATAGACTATATAAAGCATCTCTCTAAAACAATAACATAAATATATATTAATCACAAAATAAATTTTTAGATGTGGTTCATATAGAACCAAAACATAGTAACTTGTAGTTTATACAGAATTATAATTAAAAGATAACACAAATCTTGATATAAACCTTTCCTTTATGCAATTTACATACAATTTTATAAAAATAACTTGCAATTTATACAGAATTATTAACGCATCACATATTACATCAGTATACATATAATTTGTTCTATTATAAGAGGATCATTCCTCCATATATAAGACCACACCCCAAGAAAATCATAACAAAGAGAAGGGAGAGGGAGGGTGCAGGGGGCTACTAACCATTTGAGACACTGAGAAAGAAGGCATGATGGAGATCTGAGACGGAGGATTTTTGCTTGAGTTAATAGCACAAGTGATAATGCATGCAACACCCAACCGCAGCTCCGTCTAATATAGGGAAATGGGAACCCTATCCTTTCAAAAAAATACAAATAGCCAGCAGCTTTTCACTCCTTTTAAAAGACAAGTTCTATAAAATAGTAAAATCCTCTCAAACTTCTTATGCTATGGTCCAACTATATTTCATCACTCTATAATTTGTCTTTTTTATATTCACTCTCAGAATATAAAAGAAAAACTCTAATAAACTTTTGCTGATTGAGTAATTTAATGTATTACTTCAATATTTACGTTAAAAGTGATATAAATCAAGATTAATTAATCAAAATCATATAGAGTGATATATTATATGTTAATTTATAGATATAAAAGGATCACATCTAAATGTACTAATTTTGCCTTGACATAAATTAGAATTGGTTGAGTAATCATTTTGATTATTTTCGCAAGAGGAAACGAAGTGAAAAAGATATGTAATGTTCATGGGCGAGCAACACTCAGACCGGCTCTAATTAGCTCAGTAAAAATAATTTAAATTGATGTATACAACTGCAACAATTCATATCAAGCTTTCAGGCCCATGAAGTTAATTTGATATTATTACCAATTGTCAATGTTTTTATTAAATTCAATTGTTGGACTCAAATTACTATGTGGTCAGGAAATCTCCTTGTTTTTTTACCGGAGAGCAAGCAACGAGATTGATGCATGCTAGAAAATTCTCGGTGGTAGAGTAAAGGATTATCGTCTTAGCGTTGCACGAGAATTCAACACACACTAAAAGAAAAGAAAATAACCAGTTGTGACACCAGAAGTTCTTACATAAAAAACTCGTAAGAAGAAAAACTAAGGGGCTTGACTCAGTTGTAAAAATTCACTATAAGTTGAGAATTACATGTACACTCCCTCGCCCCACAAGCCGGAAAGTGTTGAAAACTCTTTGGAATTACAACATAGGTGCACAAATGAACTTGTTTTAACAAGTGGGTGGCAGTCGATGACGATCGGTGCAGGCCGAAAGGTTGTGGTGAACGGCGGTCGACAGTGATCGACCGCTATCAGCGGCGGTCAGCATCGGTCGATAGTGGTCAATGGCCGTCAGAGGCGGTCAGCGACGGTCGGTGATGACAGTAGTTGTGTTGGACTACAGCTCCTTCTCAAACCTTCAAGTTCTTTCTCAAGTCTCAAGCTCTCCTCCACCTTATGAGAGGGGTGGGGCTCTATTTATAGAGTTCTGAGTGCAATTAATGCAGGAATATAAATCACTTTGATAAGATGACTAAAAGGACTTCCCTCAATCGGATGACATTTAATGAACATTTGAGTGTCTTAATGATGTCAAAATTGAGTGATCATGGGCTCGTTGGATTCGTCTTGCCAAGACGGTCAATTCGACTATAGTCTCTCCATAGCATGTAGTCATTTAACCTTCCAAATGTGTCTAAAAACTTCTGAAAGCAGCTTAATAGCTTCATATGGGCTTGATTTGATTCTGATTGAACCAATTTTGGTAACATTAGGTTTTCTTATCAAACTGCTCAGTTTTACTGTACGTTTATTGAAATTAGAGTTCTGGATCACATTTTATCAAGATTTAAACATTTCTTACTCAAAAGATTGTCTTGAGATCTATGTCATATCTCGAGATTTGTGTTAGATTATGAGAAAGTGAGCGAGCTACAAAGCTTTTCTCACTTAGCAAAATACATGAGAGGGGCCTCAAGCTCTCCTCCACCTCATGAGAGGGACGGGGCTCTATTTATAGAGTTCTAGGTGCAATTAATGTAGGAATATGAATCACTTTGATCAGATGACTCAAAGGACTTCCCTCAATCAGATGACATTTAATGAACATTTGAGTGCCTTAATGATGTCAAAATTGAGTGATCATGGGCTCGTTGGATTCGTCTTGCCAAGACAGTCAATTCGACTATAGTCTCTCCATAGCATGTAGTCATTTAACCTTTCAAATGTGTCTAAAAACTTCTAAAAGCAGCTTAATAGCTTCATTTGGGCTTGATTTGGTTCGGATTAAACCAATTTTGGTAACATTAGGTTTTCTTATCAAACTGCTCAATTTTATTGTACGTTTATTAAAATTAGAGTTCTGGATCACATTTTATCAAGATTTAAATATTTCTTACTTAAAAGATTGTCTTGAGATCTATGTCATGCCCTGAGATTTGTGCTAGATTATGATAAAGTGAGCGAGCTACAAAGCTTTTCTCACTTAGCAAAATACAACCATCTCAACCCCTCTAAGGAAGGTTGGAAATGCCAAAGAAAAAGGAAATTGGGATTCTAACTAGTTAGGATTTTGGTCTAGGATTCACAACAAGAAATCACTCGACTCCACAAAGGATTTGGCCACACTTGATTTCTAATCTAAGGCTTCCTCTAGGAAATCATTAGTAAATCCAAGGACGTGTAGCAGTGCCAACTAGTGTCGGTCAGCCCACTCGCACCATGTGAGTGACTGAAACCAGAACCTCTAGCAAAAATCCAACCCTAGGACTAGCTAAGAAAGAAAATTTGAAGGATTTAAGGAGTTTTTCCTACACGATGGTTGGGGGATGCGTTTCTTCAAGTAGGATGAAGCTCTAATATCGGTAGGAGAGAAACCCACATTCCAGCAAAGCACCGACGAGATCCAATCTACTCCCTCTCCAAAGGACAAAGTAGATTTCCTCAAGAAAGAGAGTCTATTGAGACTCCGAAAAAAGTTTCGAGCTCCGACAAAGTTCCAACAGTGCTCTGGTGATCCTTTCCTCAAGCTAGGGTGAAGCTCTCCTTTAGTTTAGGAGAGAGGAAACCTTTCTCCCTTGGTGACCTCCTTCTCCTCAAGGAAATCTCTTCACACACTCAAGGTAAGTGGTGAAGCAAAATGAAGAAGGGGAGGAAGAAATAAGGAGGAAGAGTTTCTTGTGGAAGAAGAAGAAAGGGAAGAAAAATTAGAAGCTCTCCCTCTAACCTTTCTCCGAGCTCTCCACCTCAAGGCCTTCAAGAAGAAACCCTAGCTCCAAGGAAGAAAAATCTCTCCATTGCCCTCTCAAGCACTCCAAACTTCATCTCTCCAAAAACTGAAAAGGAGAGGAGATCTTAGGAAGAAGTGAGGCTCCCTTAGGTTAAAATTAGCTCACCCAAGGAAATCTTCAGCTTGCTCCTTGATTAATTCAAAAATGGCTAATGAGGTGTACTTAGGGCATGTCAATTGAGGCTAAATCCATGGTTTTAACACCCTTCCTGCAAATCTCCTAATAGAAATCTCCTCACACACCCAATGCAAGTGGTGGAGGAAGATGAAGGAGAGGAAGAAGAAGTTGAAGAAGATGGAGTTTGAAAGGAGAAGAAGTTTTCCCTTCTTTTCTTGAGCTCCTATCCAGATTTTTCCTTCACCAAACCTTCTCTCTAGCTCTCCACCACCAAGAGGAAGAAGAAACACTCTCCTCTCCTCTTCCTAGCTCTTCGCACCAGCCCAATGCTGAAAATGAGAGGGTCTCGTATCAAATGAAGAGAGGGGGAAGCTTAAAATCAGCTGACCCTAGGAAAGCCCTAAATTTTTCTTTGATTAAGACAAAAATGGCTAATAAGGGGTACTTATGGCATGTCAAGTGAGGCTAATCCCATGGATTTAACCAACCCCCATGGATATCTCCTCAAGCACAATAAGATCTCGGTCAATCAGGATTGTTAGGTGGTGAACTGAGGTTAAATTAGTGCAAAATAGGGTTTTTTTCTATCTATAAATAGACTAGCACCTAGGCACCATGACTAAGGTGCCTAGGCACCCAGTCTATCACCAGGCCTTTAGCGACTAGGTGTCACTCATGTGGCGTCTACTGATACGCCTAAAAATGTACTATTTTTTATGCTTCATTTTATAATGATATTGCACTTTAAAGGTATGTTTTCTTGTGTTTTTGGTTGTATGTACATCAAATTGAAGAATTTGGAGTCAAATTGTATGTACATCAAATTGAAGAATTTGGAGTGATTGGAGCAAAAGGAACAAAAATGGACCAAAATGGAGCAAATTGGAGCAAATTGGGTCAAACCGGGGCACACTGGAGCCAAGAGAGCCTAAACTGGACACTTAAGTGCCTGTGCCCAGCGCTTCAGCACCCAAAATGGTGCTTAGGTGCCACCAGACAGAGAGGGTGCCGCTTAAGTGCCAAAAAATGACGCTTAGGCACCGGTGACAGTTTTCAACATATCTTCTAGAATATACGTTCGATTTGGACTATTTTTGAAGCGGTGCTTCATGCATCTCTTGGGGAATTCATTGAAATTGATAAATGAAATGAGAAAAGGGACTTTCTAGAAGAATTTGGACTGTTATATGGAGTTTTTAAGAGACACTTCAGGCACCATTTGAAAGATTCATTGAATCTGGACAGTTTTGAAGAGACACTTAAGCATCTCTTAGGAAATTATAAAAAAATGCTTGAAAATGTTTTTAAAACAACTCTTAGACTCTTGAATTAATTGAAAGAGGAGAAGAAGACTTGTATAAGAAGATAAGAAGGCTTGCGCGTGAGCTCCAAGTGAGGCGGCAAGGTGAGAGAGAAAGAGAGAGAGTGAGAGATTTCTTCTTTTCTTTTCACTTTATTTTTGGAGAGGATTATAAGAAGATTGCTTTTGTTATACAAGGAGTGTTTGATTTCTATTAGAAATAAGTATTTTCATTGTATTTTGATTTGAATTTAGTACTTTGTTTGTATGTTTTCAAAGTTTTATTCATGAAAAGTTCTTGTTGTTTCTCCATGTGTAGTGAGTAGTTTTCTTTACTCTTCCCTCTTGTAATGAATTAATATGCATGTGTAGGATATAGAATCAAGTAGAGTGAGAATATATTGTGATGATTTTACTTTTTTCTTCATTTACTATTGTCTCAATCAACTGTGGTAGAATCACATGAGATTGTATGGATGAGAATGTAATCCATATAGTTAAGTGAAAATAAATAGGGAAATAATCTTTAAAGGGTATAGAGTTAGAGGACTTTAGAGTGACAGACTAAAGCCCCTAATTTGGTCTATTATTTTAGGTTTTGATGCGAGATGTTAGCCTCCAGGTGGAGGGATAAAAAGGGACGCTAGAGTAAGAGCTAGTATCTTCCCTGCCTAACTCGTCTTCAAAACTATTCAAACTTTAGATTAATCAATGTTATTTATAACATCTCTAGTAAGGGTAAATAATATAATTGCTCCTATTTGTCACAATCTCTCTCACTACTTGTTTTACTTTTACACATGTCACTACTTTCATTACATAAGGAAGAGTACTTTTAATATATTAAAAACCCCACTTGTTGATTTTCACTAAGTATTTTAATTTATAAGTAGTATTATAGTGATAATTTTAGGATAAAATCAAAACCAAACTTTTATCGACCTTCCAAGTTAGGGCGTGTTATTATAAACTAGAATTTCTCTTGAAAGTCGCCGTGATTAACCTCGATCTCCATGGGATTGATAT
>NW_018164536.1:2068896-2093593 GCF_001263595.1 Phalaenopsis equestris
TTTCAAGTAGTGGTGTCAACGTCAACTTCTTAAATTCTACATATAAAAAAGAATATCGGGATCACCTGCTTTACCATCACCTGAAAAAAGGTTGTTTTGAGCTATTTTTGTGCGCTTAAGTTCCTTTGGACTAGCACCCAAGTGCCTGAAACAAGTCCCAAACTTCAAGGGGCTTGGTTAAGAGGCTCTAAAGGCAGTTGACAGGCCTAAAAATTACCTAATTTTTTATATACCTTCATTGCTTATTTTTAATGGTTTTCTTAATGATATTGTACTTTAAAGGAAGGTATTTTTGCAAGTTTTTGGTTTCAGGTATATGAAATGGAGTTTTAGAGAAAATAAAGCAAAAATGGTTGCAATTTGGAGTCAAAACGAGCAAGGAAGAAAATTCTGGCCTGACACATTTCAATATGTCTTTTTCTGCTTAATCACCTTTACATTTATCACATATTTTTGAATAAGAATACACTTTAAAGAAAGATTGGTTTCATGCTTATCTTGTAGGCATAATAGTTAGGAGAAAAAATGTGTTGAAACGGGGCGAAACGGGGCGAAATGGAGCGAAACAAGGTAAAACGATGGAGTCGTCTGCGGGGTGGCGTCTAGGCAACCAAGACAGTTATTGGACAAATTTTGGGAAATTCTAGGCTATTTTGGGATGTTTTGGAAGACTCCTGGCTGTTATGCACTCCCCAAAAAGTGGTGCAATGAATCTAGACATTTGGAATGTGAAGAGGTGCGTCTCTTGGAGTGAAGAATTGTGTCTCTTGGAAAAGAAGGTGCTTGACTTTTCTTTAAGAGGGGGGGGGTAGTGTCTTTTAGGAGAGGAGTCTAGAAGAAGAGTTTAGGAGAGATTTTGAGAGAAGTTTGGTGTGCCTCTTCATGGTGGTGTGTGTGTGTGTGTAAGAGGAGAAGTCTCTTGTGGAGTCTTGGTGGCTTTTAGGAAGTTGGAAGGAGTGTAAGAGATTGTTTTTTATTGTGAAAGGAATCTTTTGTAAAGATAAGTCCTGGGCTCTTTTGTATTTGCTCTGAACTATTGCAATATTTTTCAATGTCATTTACATTGAGGAATCCATGTGTTTTCTCCATGCTTTGTGAGAAATTTTTCCTTACTCTTTCTCCATGTTATGAGAATTAATCATGTGTAGGATTAGAATGGTTTGAAGATTTATTTTTTTTCAAAATTGTGATGGTTTTTACTTGAAATTCATTTACATTACAATAAAGGTCTGTTTTAGTATTAAAATTCATTGTAATTACATTATGATCTGAGTGGGCGGTGTAATTCTCAACAAAGTGGAACCACATTTGATTTCATGGATAAGAATGTAATCCTTGGGGTTGAGTGCAAATAATTGAGAAAAAAACTTTGATGGGCACAAAATTGATGATTTTAGGGTGATAGACTAAAACCCCCAATTTGGTCCAGGTGTTTAGAAACTAAAACGAGATATTAGCTCTCAGGCGAGGGAAACGTGGGAACTCTAAGGTGAGAGCTTAGTATCTTCCCAGCCTAACCACAAATTTAGGGACTAAACTCTGGATTGCTCGTAAAGAGGATAAAGAATATAATTGCTCCTATTTGTCACAAAACTATATTTTTAACTTTAAATATTTGATTCATTCACTGAATATAATCTCATCTCAAGGGGAAAGGGACTGTGATTATATAAGAACCTTCCAAAATTTAACCAATCTCCATAGAATAAGATTTGAGTTAATTTAGTTAACTTAAATTTTATAGTAAATTAGTAAATTTAGGAGAACCAAACTTTTTGAAAATTCCAAACTAAGACCTAATAATAGTAGGCTAGAATGAACCTAAGCTAATTCTTACCTCGCTTCTCTATGGGAACGATATTGTGGTCTTTAAAGAAAACCCTATATTACTTGAAATAATACATATACATGTATAGTACCCCTATTGTGTAAACCATTTTCTAAATTTAATAACATTTTGATTTTGTACACTAGCCGCTAAATATAAATTGGGTCAAGTTTTTAATCATTTTTTGAAAGCTAAATTACTATGTAATTGCGGATCAGGTCAAGTTTTTGGTGTCCTTACTTGGAAGGCTTCGATAAGAACTTTTAGGAGGATTTTAGTTAAACCTGTAAGACTTAGATTTAGAAATTATAATATTATTATCTAGTGTGTTTGTTTGTGTTTATTTTAAGAAAAATATATGCTCTATTAGTTAAGTCTTTAAATTTGTATGTGTAGTTCAGGAGCTGCAGACCTTAAAATTTATGACCCAGATTTGGAGAGAACTTTTAGGAGGTTGATGAATCAAAAAGACTCCATAAATTAAATGTAAAAATGATGGATCAACATTATAATGAATATTCATATTTGGAATATAATCTTATTAACTTCAAAAGAGTAACCATAAGTAGTGTAAGGGATTGTTATTTATTGTGCAAGGAGGGCTTGAATCTTCTGTAAAGATAAGTTTAGGACTTTTTTGTTTTTTCTTTGAATTATTGCAATATTTTTCAATGTCATTTGCAATGAGGAATCCATGTGTTTTCTGATGTTTAGTGAGTAGTTTTTCCTTACTCTTTCTTATTGTGATGAAAATTACTCATGTGTAGGATTAGAATAGTTTAAATAATTCTTTTATTTCAAAATTGTGATGTTTTTTACTAGAACTTCATTTACATTACAATAAAGGTTCTGTTGTAGAGTTAAAATTCATTGTAATTAAATTAAGATCCGAAAGGGTGGTGTAATTCTCAACAAATTGGAACCACATTTGATTTCATGGATGAGAATGTTGTCCATGGGGTTGAGTACAAATAAATAGAGAAATAAACTTTAATGGGCCAAAATTGATGATTTTAGGGTGACAGACTAAAATCCTTAATTTGGTCCAGGTGTTTGGAAACTAAAGCGAGATGTTAGCCCACATGCGAGGGAAACGTGAGAACTCTAATGTGAGAGTTTGGTATCTTCCTAGCCTAACCGCTGATTTAAGGACTAAACTCTGGATTAGCTAATTTTCTTTATCGCTCATAAAGATGTTAAATAATATAATTGCTCATATTTTTCACAAAACAACATTATTAACTTTAAATATTTGATTCCTTCAATGATTATAATCTCATCTCAAGGGGAAAGGGATTTTAATTATATAAGAACATTCCAAAATTTAATCAGTCTCCTTAAATTAGGTTTTTAGTTAATTTAGTTGGCTTAAATTTTATAGTAAATTAATAAATTTAGGAAAATCAAACTTTTTAAAAATTCCAAACTAAGACCTCATAGTTCTAGAATAGAATTAGCCTAAGGAAATTCTTACCTCGCTTCTTTGTGGGATCGACACTAGGGTCTTTAGGAAAACCCTATATTGCTTGAAACTATACGTATACTTGCGTAGTACCCCTAGTGTGTAAACTATTTTCTAAATTTCATAATATTTTGATTTTGCGCACTAGTTGCTAAATATAAAGTGTGTCAAGTTTTTTGTCATGTTTTAAAAGCTAAATTACTACGTAATTGTGGGCCGAGTCAGCAGTCTTAGGCATCTAGAGGCCTAGAGCTAGCGCTTAAGCATCAATCTGGCCCAAAAAGGTTTATGTTCGCGTAGGTCGCTGATATGCCTTAAAATGTATAATTTTTCATGTTATATTTTATAATAGTATTGCACTTTAAATGTATGTTTTTCTGTGTTTTTTGTTGTAGGTACATCAAATTGAAGAATTTGGATTGATTGGAGTAAAAGGAACAAAAATGGTCCAAAACAGAGCAAATCGGGTCGAACCGAGGCACACCGAAGACATGGGGGCCAATACCGGACACCTAAGTGCCTGTGTCTGGCGCTTAAGCGCCCAAACATGGCACTTAGGGGCCACTAGACAGAGTGCCCAAAATCGATGCTTAAGTGTCGGAGACGGATTTCAACATATCTTCTAGAAGATACATCGGATTTGGACAATTTTTTAAGAGGCACTTGAGGCACCATTTGGAAGACTAATTGAATATGGACACTTTTGAAGAGAAGCTTAAGAACCACTTCAGAAATTATAAATAAGTCTTGGAAATGTTTTTAAAATCTCTCTTGAACTAATTAGAAGTGGAGAAGAAGGCTTGGAGAAGAAGAAGAAGGCTTTGACGAGAGCCCTGAGTGGGGCGACATGGTAAGAGAGAAAGAAAGAGAGTGAGAGATTTTTTCTTTTCTTTTCACTTTATTCTTGGAGAGGATTGTAAGGAGATTGCTTTTCATATAAAAGGAAAGTTTGATTTCCATCAAAGATAAGTATTTTCAATATATTTTGATTTGAGTATAGTACTTTGTTTGTATGGTTTCAAAGTCTTGTTCAATGAAAAGTTCTTGTTATTTCTCCATGTGTAGTGAGTAGTTTTCCTTACTCTTCCTCTTATAATGAACTAGTATGCATGTGTAGGATATATAATTGAGTAGAGTGAGAATATATTGTGATGTTTTTACATTGTTCTCCATTTATCTGTAAACTTGATCAACTTGCACGTTAAAATCTGTTGTGAGAACATGTAAGATCCGTGATGGTGTTGTCTCAATCAACAGTGGTAGAATCACATGAGATTGTATGAATGAGAATATAGTTCATATAGTTGAGTGCAAATAAATAGGGAAATAATCATTGATGGGTGTAGAATTAAAGGACTTTAGAGTGACAGGCTAAAGCCCCCAATTTGGTTCTTAGTTTTAGTTCTTAATACTTAGCCTTCAGGTGAGGAGACAAGGGGACTCTAGCGTGAGAGCTAATATCTCTCCCGCCTAACCAGTCTTTAGAATTCTTAAACTATGAATTAGCCAATGTTCTTTATATTATTTGACCGAGAATATAATTGTTCATATTTGTCTCTGGCTCCAAGCCTTATAATTATAAATATAATTGCTCATATTTGTCTCTGGCTCCAAGCCTTATAATTATATATTGACTAAAATATCACAGAGTGTGCCTACTTTACTAGGGGTACATCATGTAATGTCACAACCGCCATTCTTAATACTAAGCACTCTGGTATTTTCCTCTATTTAGTGTTATATTCTTTTGGCGTCCCTCCCACAACTCTGGATTCAACATCTATATCACAAGAAATTATTCTGAAATAAATATTTGGTGTTAATCACAAATGCTCTTTTTGGTGCTCGGGAACAGTGAAGTTACTGCACATAGAACGTGATGGGAAAGGGAGCCCATTATTATGAATTTACATATTCAACATATAAGCTTTCATTTTAACATAATGCCGCCTCACTATTTATGACGAAAGTATATTTCAAACCTATCCTCGCTGAAGTCGTTAGCCGTCCATCCATCTTATCCACGCCGTGCTCCCAAACCAATTGACGCAGTTTCACTCCCTAATCCAATCGAACGCCTTCAACCGCCGATGGTTACTCACTCAAAACCCGCCACGTAATAAATATATATTCTTTTCTTCTTTATTGTCTTAGGTAGCTGTAATCGAAACTCGCAAGATAAGCTTTTTTGAACTTCAGGCATATCTCGCCGAACGCTGGAGCAGCAGTTTCCCGTCACTTGCCTCGCCGCTCGACGATAAGATTGCTTCATTTACTTTCGAAAAACGCCGCCATTACCGCTTCCGTTTTCTCTGTGGGTGAATTTTTTTAAAATGAACGCGTAAATTATGCATTTTTATAAATTATCCAATTTCGTTAAGAGTGAACGACTAGCAGCCCTTCTTCCTTCCCTTTTCTCTTTCAAACAAAATCTCCCATCAAATCTTTTGATTCGTTTTGCTGAGCTTGAAATGGAGAAAAAATAATTCTGAAAATTTGAGCAAATTATCTTGAGATAACTTTTTTGCCATGAAATTGCTTTTTAACAATTTTGATTGAGCTGGTTCGACCTCATTATGAGTTATTCATGATTTATAACCGGATTAAATCTTGAAGGGGTGTTTATGTTTTGTTAGAGTTAAAAGTAGTATTTTCTTTGACTATGTATATATCTATATATATATCTATATATATATATATGGACGCTCTTATTTTATGCTTATAGGTCCATCAACTTTTTATATAATAATGCTGAATTCATTTATGATAGAGAAATTTGTTGGGTAGGGTTAGAATGGAGTTCCACCGAATGGGCGATCATATTACAAATTTGAATATGGACCAACAAATTAGTTGCATTCAAGTAATTTGTTAAAATTTAAGGATTTTTTAGGAAACTTCTTGTCGACTTGAGTTATCTACTAACCATTTGTCATCAAGGGCGGAACATACCGGGAAATGGATATGACATAATATGGGTTTATGACATTTTTTTTTATTGAAAATAGAAGACAAGTTTTGGATATGTCATTATAGTAACAATTATTAAAATATACAAAAAAATTTAAATAAATAAAAAATTAAAGAGTAATGTTGTACACACCAATATTATCAGCACAAATCTTAAAGCAATCGAATGGCTAAATATGATGTCACAACGATATATCGAGGTATTAAATCCAAATGGCATGATCTAAACCAATCATATGAAAGATCAACATACTGATCAAGTTCACCCTTGGAGAATCCGGTCGGCAAGTCTGTCTATGATCCTAACCGCCGAAACTTCCTAAAAGTCGGTTGAAAGCAACCAGCCGACTGACCACTTATAATTTGGTAGAAATGACATCCACTAGCTTTGTCGCTTTAGTTGACTGAACCAGAACACGTCGACCGGCCGATTACCGCTATATTCAAATTCAAATTATAATATAAATTTAGTATTAAATCAACACATTGATTGCATTAAGGACACTTTCCATAATCGCTCTCTCTTTTCGGTGATTGAAGGATGTTTCCATAATTGTTCTCTTCTTTCTTTACTTGTATAAGAAGACTTCCTCAAAATAGAAGACTCAACGATGAATAAAAAGAACCCCGGTCTAAGGACTCTTCCTCCGTCTCTCTACTAAGAATTTCCTAGCAGTTTTCTACTGTCTCAACTCCTCTTTCTCCAGACTTTAACTCTCGTGGCATGTATTTCAAAAGGACAATTTTGAATTCCGCAAAATTGAAAGTGAAAATTAAAATTTTAATAACATTAACTAAGAAAAAATAATTAGTTAACCTTAGCTTTTGATTTAATGGAAAAAAAGTAAGATCTATATAGGTTTAATCTTTAAATAACATTAACTAAGAAAAAATAATTAGTTAACATTAGCTTTTGATTTAATGGAAAAAAAAGTAAGATCTATATAGGTTTAATCTTTAAATACAAAAACACAATACTTGTTTAAAAATTTTAATTATAAAATATATATCATATATGTTAATTGTTTGAAAATGATATTTTAAATACCATGTTTTAATATTATTTAAATTAGACTCATCGGGTTGTACTCGACAACTGTCGAGGGTGTGTCCAACATGTGCCTATGTCTAGGCAAAACTTTATTAGTGCGGTAGCACAGCGAATCTTCAACAAGTTACTGACGAAGTGCAAGAATAGATTTAGTTTCTAATATACATGCAATTGTGAGCTCTTCAAAGCTACCAACTTACTCAAAATGAATTTGCCGAAAACCCCACCATGAGAACTCACTATAAAAATTGCCCAAGAGAATATATTGTCATGAGCTTGTCAATTTAATTCATCCTTAGCTTACAATTCATTAAAAAATTGCCCCATTTTAGGACAAGTGACATTGAGGAAGATTGGAAAAATAGTCATTTCTTGCAATATTGAGATTGAACTTAGTATTTTTTGACAAGCATATATCAAATCAATTTGTTCCTTTTGATATATAATTATTAGCATCCTCAAAGCTCCCCTCTCTTCTTTCTCTCTTAAGCTATATTGATGTTTGTTAATAATATTAAAATGTTAGCAATGGATCTTATTCCAACATCCTTGATGATGAGGTGAACGTGGAAGATGCATATGATAAGAAACCAAGCTATGAATCATCATAATAAAAAATGAAAGATTTCTGCATGTCAAATAATTGGCTTTTATAAGTTCAGGAAAGCTAAATCAAATTGAGAATCAATAATTCATGGGATTCCAAAATTATTTCTTAGATCTACTCATTTTGTCAACGCTCCTAAAAAGGAATGGATCTTCTAATTCTTAAATCCATTGATGGCAACCAAGTTTCAATGCTATTATCACTACTACAAATTTATGGACTTACCTTATTGAAGGAATATACTACATAAACACCACTTACTCATCATGTAATAAAACATTGACCTTAACATTTAAATGGCTTATTCATTGAAATTGAAGAAAAGCACCATCTTTGAAAGTTTGAAATCCCTTATCTCTAATCATGTAGAAGGAATTTGAATTGTATTGGTATAAGTTGACAAGTTTTCCTCTTGATATCATTAATTCACTAATGTGTTGATTATTCTTTACTAATTACAAAAAGGAACCATTGATAATGTTCAAACATTTTCTATTGGGAGCAATACCTCCTACTTTAAGTTCAAGAGATAATTTTTTACTCAATTTTCTAGTGTCCATATGTGGTTAATGTTGGCATCAACTTTTGATTTCACACTTTATTGATGTCCACTTTTAAGAGATAGGACCATACTTCATTCATATGTGACATCTTGTAGCTCTAGATATACATTTAGACTCCTCAATGCACATTTAGGGCATGGAGATGAACTTTTGCAGGAGCGAACCCGTTCGCTAACCTGGGCACACCCGTGTCTTAGCTTGAGAGCACTGTGCCCTAGCTTGGGTGTACACATGCCAGAATTGGCTCCCCATCTCCAAGAACCCCTTACGTTCCAAATAGATATAGAGCCTGGCATCTCCACTCTTGGTTACTGGAGCCCCCGCGCCATGGTGCTGGCACCCCCAAGCTTGGAGCATGTCGCACCCACTCTAAAGCTAAGATCAGCCTATCACACCCTGACCAAGGAGCTGATGCCTACCCCCTCTCCTCTCCCTCCCCTCAGTCATGTGCGAACTTAGTAAAAATCTTTGACTTTTGGGTACTTGAGGCCAGAATTTGCTTTGGGATGGCTTGGGATGACCAATGGAAGGTTATTTTAAGCTTCGACCTCCCAAAGGGAAAATAAGGAGCTTCCAACATCATTTAAACTTGTTTTGTATGGTCACTTGAAATTTAGTATTGGCCAATGGTAGAGATTAAAAGAGTCTCATTCCATTTGGGCTGGAGATGGTGTGTAGGTTATTCTCAAAGAATTTGTAGAGCTAAGGAGGCTAAGATAGCTCTAGAAGAGAAGAAAAAACCTTAGGAGAAAGTGAGGTTTCTCTTTTTATTTTTCTTCTAGCTTCTTCCTCTTATTCATTTTTCTCTTCCACCACACTTCTTCCTTGCTTAAGAGCCAAAGAGAAGTCTCTCATTTCAAGATCTATTTTTAAAGAAAGAAGGAGGTCATATACATCTTTGTATAAAAAAGGATGTGGAGAAAAGAGAATGTTCCATCAATCACCGCACCGTAGCGATGAGATCTCTTTTAAACTTCGTTCTTCCTATTAAAAAACCATTATGGTAATGTTGGAAACTTTAGGGTATGTTGATGTTAGATGAGACCGTAGTTTAAGTGGTATGTTGATGTATGATCTAATATAAAAAATACAGGTAAAAGTTTATCTTGTGTCATACATATGACTTAATTTGAAGTGCACATGGAAACTTATGTTTTGTCATGTGCTTATGGCTTAATGTCTTTCTGTGATTATGACTTAATGTCAAATATGCATAAAAATGTGTTTTTTATTGATGCTTACACTTCAACTACATGCATTTTTTAAAAAAAAAATCTATTTTGCATTGTTCTTGACACCTGGCCTATGGCTTAATGTCTTTTTGTGATTATGACTTAATGTCAAATATGCATAAAAGTGTGTTTTTTCTTGATGCTTACACTTCAACTACATGCATTTTTAAGAAAAAAATCTATTTTGCATTGTTCTTGACACCTGGCATTGGCCATGTGTGAAAATTGAATTTTTTGGTAGTGTGAATCTCTTAGCTTTATGCTAGAAAAGTGGGATGTTATTTCATGCAACAATTTAGCACATTTACATTTTTCATATCATGCATTGCTTGCGCACAACATGTGAGTGTAGAATTTCTTACATTTGCATGCATGCTTGTCATACCATCACGTACAATTGACATCTAAAGTGGGATGTTATTTCATACAACAATTTAACACATTTACATTTTTCATATCATGCATTGCTTGTGCAAAACATGTGAGTGTAGAATTTCTTACATTTGCACTTGCATGCTTGTCATACCATCACGTACAATTGACATCATATGACTATTATGAAATCTTGCTTAGGACATATTGTGATGGCTAGCTCACGTAGCACTAGCCCATCTCATATATCATTTAGTGTGAATCATACTACCTATAATATGATTCCATAATGATATCCTATATATGCGTTCGTAATCACTTCACATAGAGTGAATGTGTAATGTGGAGATATTTTCTTGGTTTTTTTAGCACGATCGCTTACCTTGTACGATCATGTTGAGTAAGCAATTCGCATGTATTTACATGTGTGACTTGGTATGAGTGCTAACCAGGCATAACATTCATACCTAAACCGTTCTTTGGTGCCTGACTGTGTTTTCTCACACCTAGTTAGAGCATTCACATCATGAAACACCACTTCTCATATCATATGATAGCTCACAACTAGCTTGAGAAAACATGTTATGCTAAATCACCTTGCATTTTTGCATGACCCGTACCTAACTCACTTTTGATTGTGAATCATATTTTATTAGATTTGTGAGACTATGATGGCTGAAATGCCTTAATGAGCACTGTTCATGAGTATAACTCAGCAAGCAATACAAATTATCGCATTGTAATTAGCATATGTGTGATTGTGCTAAGGTGCTAAGAGATCTAACATGCATCACTTATGTTTCATTTTTCATATTATTACTATTCATTTTGTTTTAAAACATCTTTTAATATTAAAGCATCCATAGTTTAAACAATAAGTAAGGTCATGCTTTGAAATATATGCTACGTAAGATTTCATATTTAGAGTAGCATGTGTTGGATCTCTTAGATCTTTAAGATGAGGCCAACGACAGTGACCTCGTCAAAATTAAGTGCTAGTGTTAGTAGCACCGTTTGCACACATGTAGGTGTATGTGATTTTGTCACCTTATTTTAGATGTTTGTTCAGAAAAGGGTATGTGTATTTAGGATTTACATATGTCTTGCTATTGTTCCTTTGTTTTAGCCAAGCCAGACATTTTTTGTGTTGCCCTTTTGTGTTTTGACTCGGTGTGAAGTGTACACACTAGTATGTTAAGGGTAGTCTTTCTGCAGAGAGCTATCCCATCATGGAGGAGCAATCATGATATGAGCTAATTTCTTATATGTAGACATTGCTTAGCCTTCTCCCATTTTGCATGGTTAACTACACAATTGCATGAGATAATCTGTGCTAACCTTTTCCAGTGTAGGTCGAGTATTTTTTAGTTTCATATGTATTTTATTTAGAGTCTATTAGGTTGGAGCCAGTATCAGAAATTAGGTACAACTATGGATTTTAAGGTGCTTGATGTGTGGAACCGTGTGAACAAGACCAGAAGCAATGTGCATATGACTTGTATCTTAATTATAAGTTTACATTATTCTGTATGAGTCTGGATCAGTTATGTATATGCAAAACCTTACCGTTTCTTTTTTTAAATTTTTATTTTTGGGATATGTTGTTGATTTAATGGCCTCAATCTTTTTAGTTATTTTTTTATTTATGTTGATTTTTTATCTTGTGTAGTGTGCAAAATTTACTCTTTATTTTGATTGTGATTTATATGGGATCTTTGCATATACACTTAAACTCATTAGTGAAAAATTATTTTATAAAATTTTAATAATAATTGATTTATTTTAGTTAAAATTTAGGATTAAAATTTCACCACTTTAAAATTATCATTTTATTTATACTTTACATTTCTTGCATGGCCTTCAGGACAGTTTTTAAATGATTTTGAATGAATTAATATTAATTAAGTTAAGCTAATAGGGACTTCACACTAAGGACAACTCAAAACAATTACATCATATCTATATGTTTTGAGGAGAAATGCTTGTGCTTCTCCAATTTGACTAATCAATCAAAAACTTCTATGTTCTAAAACGAGTAAGTTGTCAGAGGCTCCCTGACCCGGGCGAGGTGTAAGTCATTTGTGAGATGATTTAGTTTTGTAGCCAGACTATTCTTTTTTTCTTTCTTTCTAGAGGCTTCTTGAACACTTTCTTGGCTGGAATAAGTCTTACTTCTATAAATTACACCCGAATAGGGACAATAAAATAGAGGTTTCTTTCTTTTGATTTTAGGACTATCAGGATTTATTGCATATTGAAAAACATGGATGGTTAACATAGGATCTATGATCGATTAGGTATACTACCTTCATGACCAGGTTGACCTAAGGTCTTAATAGCTTTAGATAACAAATCCATAGAGATTCCAACTCATCTATTTTTGCTCATTTAGGAATTTCATTCCTACTTATTCATATACCACCTTTGAGCTCATTCTATTCATTTGAAATATCATTGAGGTCATTTCATAGACCTCATTTGTTGATAGACTATCGCTCGTTTGGAATATATGATTCACCTTCTACCCTTATTACTACATATAGCTTTGAGGCATATAGATGATCCAATTTGAGTTGTTCATATTTTTTCCTAGGCCTCATTTGCTAATATACAGTTGTACATTTGGGATATGATAATTCACCCTTTACTCTGATGTCCTGGTATGGCTTTAAAAGCATTGGGATGATCCTAATTGAGATGACTATATTTTCCTTTATTATTCTTTTTCACTAATTATCATAATAACATAAGAAAGACTTTTTTAATCGACTGTATTCTTAGTTATCCCCTATGTTATAATTAATCAAAGAGATACTTTTTTTTAGGAAATGTTCTTGGCCCTAGAAGAAAAACATAAATTTTGATTCTCTGGTTATATGTGGGTACTTTCTATAGATTTTTCTTCCTAGGTACATTTTCAGAGTGTTGATGATAATGATAAAACAAAGGGGAAAAGACCTTGTGTCATGTGACATCCAAAGGGGTTGGAAGAGAGTTTGGCCTTAGAGACATTGAATAGTAGACATAAAAAACTTGTCATGTCTACAGAGCCAGCTTTCTCATATCCTCAGAAGCGAAAAACTCAATCTATTGAGCAGTGTTAATCCAAGTTTTTTTTTCTTTTAAGGAAGAATGCCTTAGGAAGATATTCAAAAACTTGATTAAAAAGTGAATGCAATCGCCGCCACGTAAAAGTACTGAAGTGATGAAGAAATTTTAAGAGCCCAATTATTTTCTATATCACAGTCATTTAGGTCATGTTCTAGAAGATTGCTTCTGCTTTAAAGAGTAGCTTGAGGCATGACACAAAGCCTGAGAGATTAATATTCCAGAGCAGAACTTCGAGAAGCCTCTTGGGCGAAGATCTGTCAATGTTAGTGTGACCACTCTAATCGTGCCTTCATCAGATGTTTCTGAAGCTGTATCTTCTTTTATTTATGACACAAATGTAATTTTAAGAGAGTGTTGTAGTGTTAATCTTTACACATCATGTAATGTTCGTGCAGAAATAAAAGAAGATGCTTGTGACTAATCCTGTGTATTTCATATTTACATGAATTTTTTCATTTCTGTTTAAGAGAGTGTTGTAGTGTTAATCTTGACACATCATGTAATGTTAGTGCAGAAATAAAAGAAGATGCTTGTGACTAATCTTGTGTATTTCATATTTACATGAATTTTTTCATTTCTTTCACTTTTTTTATTTTTAAAGGAGTCATCAGTTTGTCCATTTTTGTATACTTTCCTTTTCCGAATAAGTATCTCTTCCATATTATGTAAAAGATCAGAAGAAGAGAGGAACCAGAAAAGACAGACATATAACAAAGTTAGACAAATAAGTGAAATAACATGGATAATTTCCGTGTAGCAAACCTCAAAAGAATAGGTCAAACATATACGTCTGAACAGGATTAGTTCAAAATAGCTTGTGCCAAATAGTTGTATAAGAATGCCTATGAAAGCTACCCACAACCAGCGATTGGGTTTAGGGTTCAGGGTTTAGGGTGCTATTAAAGGATAGGATCTAGTGAACTTTCTAGCAACTCATCAGATCTCAGCTAATTCACCACTTAACAATGATTTCCATGTTGAAAATCCATTGGTCGTTTATTCCCCACAATGGGATTTATAATTTGATAAAACCTATTCTAAGATGTATAGGACCTAAACACATTAGCATAGAGTGTCAATGGACTCACATCTAGCCTAAGAGGTGAGTAGGTTGACTAGATTGAGAATGATTGTCAAGGGACTTACATCCAACCTAAGAGTTGACTAGGGAATAGTATGTCTTACTCCATTTAAGTTTATTTTATAAATATCCTCTGAATCTAAATTTGATAAAGAGAAGGAAAAAGGTGGAGTGGTGGTAAAAGAGCATGGTTCTATAAAAATAAAACCATATAACATATTCTACACAATGCGAAAGATTAAAGGCATCTACGGAAGGAAACCCTTAGCTAGGGAAGAAAAGTGACACTAGAAATAGATTAAGAAGACTCAACCTTACTAGGTAAGAATGAGAAGCAAAATTTTTAATACATATTTCATTACATTTTTTTTAAAGCTTTTAAATTTTGTTTGTTTATTTCATTTGATTTGTGTTTTTAATTTGTTTTTTTTCCTTTTATTTGTTTAGATTTTTTTCTTTATTTTTATTTTGTTTGTTTTATTTCATTTGTTTCATTTTGTTTGATTCGTTCAACAACACCCTTTTGTTTATTCTAAGGAAGACCTAGTTGTTCGGCATCTCAATTGATCGAGCATACCTACATCTAAGGATGTATTCAACCAATGCCTCATTAGGTTTTTATTTCTTAAAAACCAAGTCTCTAACGGTGTTGTGATATTGATCTCCAATAAACCTTTTAATGAATAACTCTTCTCACTCAAATAATGTCTTGATCGAGCCATTGGGTAGTTAAACATATCAATCAAATGTTGTTTCACATAGACTGTTAACAAATTGACAGAAAAGTAGAGCATCACTTTTCCCAGCATTACAAAAAGTAGTTCAAAATTTTGTTAAGTGTTGTTTTAGGTTCCCAATGCCCCAAACACTTTGACGATCAAAGGAACAAATAATTTGAGGAACTAGACGGTATCAAACTCTTTAAGATAGGGTCGTCTTTTAGGTATTGACCACCACGGGCTTGGGCTAAAGCATCCTTTACTTATTGCTCAATCAAAAATTTCAAGTCTTTCTTGTGAATAGATGGTGCTTCTGAGTGTTTCTTTGAGACTTTCTCTATAGATGCTTTTGTTATTATGTTATCTGTCATATGGACAATCTCAAGCTTCTCCACTTATATATGTATTGGCATTGGAGTTGGAGTTCACTTTTCAATCGTGGGTGTTGAGACTTTCATTCTCATCCCCAAACCATCAAATGGTTCATCCCTCTATATACTAGCTTCTGATTCACATAACACTTAATCAATAGGTTTACCTCTGACATTTTTCGAACCAATTGGGGGGTATTTGGGCCCTTTATCAATATCCACTTCTTCTAACTTGATCTCATTTTCCTTCACACTTTCATCCAGATTTTTAGTAATAACAACCACAACAAAGGAGCATCCAGCAACTCTCTTCGCCAATGGCAAAAAATCGTATTAACAACATCATTTTGATCACTATGTCTGCATCTATATAATGATATATAACATATTTAATTATCAATTTAAAATGTAGCCTTTGTTGTAGCAGTTAATAATCTTAGAAATATGATATCAAAGGGCATTTTAGGGGAACAAAATACAAAAAAAAAAAAAAAATCTTCTTAAGCTGTCTCACTATTTTCATTTCCTTTTTTCTTTATCTTTGTTGAATGTTATGTCAAGAACCTGCATGTCCTAAAAAGAGTGAGTAACACTCTGGACAAAGCGTTCAATAAAAGGGTTATGAAAAAAATTATGTCTGAGTTCAATTTTTTTTTACTATTTTTATTCATTGTCATACATGTCATTTAATATCTCTTAATTAAATATAATTATTTTTAATGATAATTATAAAGAAATTGTTAGATAATACAATTAAACTGGCTGACACACAAACATAACATAATTTAATTTTTTAACTAATACTTTAGCTGTTATAAAGATAACATGCTTCATGTAAAATCAAGAACATGTTTATAATCTCATATGTATTTTCATAAGATAATGTTGGGTCGATGGCTGGGAAGAGATACTGATTTACTTGAACACTGCGCCCTGCCTACGCGTATGTATTTTCATAAGATAATGTTGGGTCGATGATGGCTGGGAAGAAATACTGATTTACTTGAACACTGCGCCCTGCCTACGCAGCTTGGGATGGTTCTGAACGAAATTTTGTCGCCAATCAAGATAAATGGTTGCCTTTCATAAATTTTAATTGATCTTTACTTTTGTCTTTAAAGTTGAATTTTGGCTTTTTAAGAAGCCAAAAGTCCATCATTCAACCAAATAATTATGGGGGTGAAGAAGATATTCAGAAATTATATTTTTATAATCGATGAATTAGTTAAGTTTGGA
Organism: Phalaenopsis equestris; assembly: GCF_001263595.1. Classification (NCBI taxonomy): domain Eukaryota; kingdom Viridiplantae; phylum Streptophyta; class Magnoliopsida; order Asparagales; family Orchidaceae; genus Phalaenopsis; species Phalaenopsis equestris. The sequence continues at coordinate 2,085,500 of NW_018164536.1, forward strand.
AATAAAAAAAAAATAATTAGACAATTTATATTTTATTTAATCAGACCCAATCAGCCGTCCATCACATGACCAAAGTTTTTTTTTCTGATTTTTTTTTCTAATTCAATGATTGATTTTTTGTGGAAATAATTTCATTTTTAGCGTTTTTAATGATAAATTATGATAATATGCTTAGTAATATATGAAAAACTTAGGGGTTAGAGGACAAATCCGACCTTTGTGCAACCCTTTCAAAGAACTTATCATTATTAAGAAAACAATGACTTGAATGAAACGCTATAATAACATATAATTGATGTAAAATGTGTCTCCATAAAAATGTTTAAAATATTGTCAAAAGTATTAAAATAAAATAATTTTAAATTTGTTATAAGCTCTTACCAAGTAATGAATATGTAATTATTTTATATAAAATTTCCATTGTAATTTAACCACGATTTGTTCATAGTCTCTCACATAATTTGATGCATGTATCTTGGCTTGAGCATGAATGTTTCCAACATGGCAAGACTTTTGAAAGAAACGTCCACAAGATAAATTAGCTTAGGACGCAATAGGTCCAATGAATAAAAGTTATGGGCTTTTAGGTACCATAACGTTCCATTCTACGTCAACATGTAACGCCTAAACATTAATTTTTTGTATCATATCAAAAGTATTGATGCCTGCTAGAAAATTCAAGGCGGTAGAATAATGAATTATCATCTTAGCATTGCATGAGATTTCAACATACAATCAGATAAAAGAAAAAAATAAGTAATTACTTTCAGCATACAATCAGATAAAAGAAAAAAATAAGTAATTACACCAAAAAAATTTTACGCAGAAAACCCGTAAATGGAACAAAAATCATTGTAAGATGATGATTACAGAGATCCATTTGTCTCATAGAAGAGAAATGAATACAAAGTCTTCTAAATTTCAATATCGACGTGCGAATGAACTTGTAGTAAGAAGTGTGCGGCAGTCGATGACGATTGATGGAGTTCGACAGGTGGTGGTCGACTGCGGTCGGCGGAGGTCAATGATAATCGATAGCGATAAGCGGTGGTTAATGGCAGTCAACGACAATTGAAGATAGTTGGAGAGGTGTTGGACTTCAGCTCCTTCTCAAAGCTTCAAGTTCTTTCTCAATCCTCAGTTCTCATCCCCCCTCCCCTCATGAGAAAAGATGACTCTATTTATAGTGTTCTAGGTGCAAGTATTGTGATAATATGAATCAGTTTTGATCAGATGGTCAGGAGAACTTCTTCAATCAGACGGTGTTTGATGGACATTTTAGTGTTTTAACGATATTGAAATTGATCAATCTTGGACTCGCTGGATTCGTCTTGTTTATGCGCTCTATTTGAGTCTAGGCTTGTTAGAGTCAACAATTGATTGACTATCTAAATATTTCCGTAAATCTTCCAAGAGTAGTATAATGACTTGATCTGACTCGGATTTGACTAATTTTGATATCATTGGTACTGTCTCATCGAGTCGGTCCGTTTGACTATAAATTTGTTGAAATCAGAGCTTTGGACGACTCTTAATTGAAGCTTGAATTTTTTTTTCTTAAAATATCGTCTCAAGATCCGTATCATGCTTCGACATTCATGTCATGCCTCAAAATTTAGGTAGGATGATGAACTTTGTTGGTGGCTTATCAAATATAGCAATTATAATTTTTAAAAAGTGAAATACATATTTTTATATATAAATAAAAAGTCATATAAAAATTAAAATTTAAGTATTAGATGTATAAATATAATTGAATGGAACGTAAAAGAAATTCATAAAATTTAATATGGTCACAAGATGACAATGTCAAATCTTTCATTGCCAAGCTTTGGAGTTAGACCAAAGCAGTGCACAAGTGGTCTGCCAGGTTCGTCATAAGCGCTCTTAGAATGAGCAAACTTGGCCAGAAGATTTTAAATAGAAATTGGGCTCACGCTCGACCCAAGCCTATTTTATCTTTTTAAAAGTCTGAATCAGCCCGACCCGCACTAAACTTGACCCACCCAATGCCACAATATTCGCAATTTTGCGCACAAATATCATTCATGCAATATTTTTTTCTTCTTATATTTAGGCCTCGCTATTTGCAACATAATTTCATAAAATTATTATTATTATTATTATTATTATTATTATTATTATTATTATTATTATTATTATTATTATTATTATTATTTTGTTTAAAAACATTATCTTAATATCAAAAATTACTTTCAAAATAAATTATAGGAAAACAATATTCCCATTTTTTTTCCCTAAAGAATAAGTATTTCCTATAACGATGAATTATCACATTGAAAGTAGACAAATTTCATATGAGAAATTTATTATATAAATAAGAAGAAATCCTTTTAAAATAAAATCTTAAACAACATGTAATTTTATTTCTGCCAAAAAATTTGCATTTCTTTTATTGTAAGTAAAAAAAAATCATTTTTCTTTTAAGACTCCCAAGACGACCTAGCTCATTTAATGGGTTGGTCTGGCTATAAAATTTTAAATAAAAACCTTGTTGAATTCCGGCTCGAGCGTGCGTAAACTGATCAAAGCCCGGATAAGCCTATCCCATGCTAAAGTTGATCCAACTAATGCTTAGGTCTATTTGGAGTCATAGTATCTGAAATTCAAATGAAAACCTCTTACACGTGGAAAGAAGATTGAATCTATGCACACTTGCCAGTGACGTAGTGATCAAGGGTTTAATTTCTCACTGTAAGGATACAAATTTAAATCACAGATATTATCGTTTGTGCTCAACTTTCATGGAATAAAAGAAGACTAAATATATCAAAAAGTCATTTCAGGTTGAGTTTCGAGCGACAGTGTAGTGGCGGTGAGGTGTTGCACCAATTTTTTTTTTTTTTCCAAACAACGTTCTACCTGCTTTTTTAAAAAACTTCAATTAAAAGTTGTGTTTTCCCTCGGACCTCGCTAAGGATCTATTTGGGGCAGTTGCAGCTGATCTGGATAAGCTGCTGAGCAGTAGCTGATCTGAATAAGCTGGTTGGTTATTTGGTTTGTGTTATTGAAAAACATCTATTTTGCAGTTGTTTCAAGATAAATGAAAATTCTGCCCCTATGCAGTAATATTTTCTGCAACAAAACTGTCATAGCAATATATTTGATATTTGAGAAGCAAAAAATCACTTTAGAACAGTACAAAAATAAAATACACACCTCACTTCAAGGACTATCAAGATTGCTAAATATGATATATTAACTTTAAAATGCAGACGACGTATGTCACGTGATATGTCATCCTCCAGGGATACCATCCAACTCCGATCACTAACACATGAAACATAAAATAAACATGAACATGATAAAATAAATAAGAATCGTCTAATCAACATCCAACAATGGTGTTGGTAATCTGCACTCACAATTGAACCATTTCTGCAGCACCTTCGCCATCCTATGTGTAATCTTCCTATAACTATGCCTCTAGCTGTAGTATAGATTGGCCTACGTGAAGTTCAAATGCTTCTGGTGGGACCTGCATGTGATCATCGTCAGTCATGCTGAAGTCTACATTTGTTCAAGAAGAATGCCGATATAGTTGTGGAGTGTCATCGTGGCCACTACAATCTGTACCCATTTTGGAAATGAATACGTTGGCATATCATGCAGTATGACTCATTTCTTCTTCCACACTTCAAGCATTCTCTCAATTACGCCATGCAAGGATGAGTGTCTTTTTTAAGCATTTCCTTCCTGCAAAGAGCAACACCGCAGGATCTTTTGAAATAAAGAATGTGATATTTTGTATCTAGAAATGACTTCAAATACCCCCTCTATTAGGGATTATCAGCACCGACCAAATAATATTTACTTATCCCATATATCATAATTAGTAATAAACTAAAAAAATGAATGTGGTTGATAGCTTTAAGAAACTGGAGGTGGGTGAGGCAAGTCATTTCCTCGGTTTCTTGTCGCAAAAGCAAACATATGACTATCATGTGAACTGACTTTCCAACCAACAATCACAAAAGTAAAATAAATATTGAAGTCAAATACGATCATCACATTTAGTGTGAGTGATCCACACCGTGCAATGAAAGCTACCTTTTCAATATTGGATACTCGTGCATCCACATGGGTTCCATCAATCGATCCAATACAATTCTATAAAATTAAATAAAGTTGTGACAATCACACAAGTCATTTTGACATCCGAATGAAATATGTTAAAATAATTACCTAAAAAATTAATTGCAATCTTTGTTGGAGTCTACTCTATTGTTGGATCCTCTTGCTGCTAATTGTCTTTGTGCCAACAAATTGATAAGAGCTTTCAATCCCATTGATAAATATTTTCTAATTGTCTCCAATGAATGTTGGAATCGCTCAATCACTTTTCTCATTGATTCATTTTGCGAAACAATGTAGCGGGTTATTGCTAATACTTCCCTTGTTGTTATTATTGAGCAGGCTTGGAGTCAGGATAGCTATCTAGTTCGTCAAGCAGATCCATAAATATAGATAGTCATACGAAACATGTTACTCAATCTTGTAGGGTGTCCATGTAGTAGCTCCCCAGCCCATTTAATTACCAATAAATATAGATTTCATGCATAAAGTTTGTTTGACGTATGAGTTGTAGTATTCGTATAACAAACATGAAGCCGTCGTAATCTTTCTTCTCAGGCTCTCGCTCTGAGTCCATTCTAAATATGTGCTCTGCTCAGGTAATATGTGCGAATCATATATCATTAATTGAACATCTAAAATCTAAAGCTAGAGTATAATGAGAAGAGATAAATACAAAGTAACATATAGATTGTTCGTGCTACAATGAAAAACAACCAAATCAGATATCTCAAGAAACAAACGGAAAAAAACTAAAGCCACTAAACAATAACTCAACGAAATCAACTATCGTTGTTGTCCATAAAAAATGTAAATAGTTAACTCTACAGTTAGATGGAATTTTCATGAATATATGTCCGCTGGTCGATCCTCCAGCAACTTCAATGAATTCATATACAACAATTTATCCCCATAAACTTTGTGAAACATCTTCAGAACTTGAAGAAAGTCGTCTATGGAGGTGTCATGTGAAGTGTCAGCCTGAATCGTGCAAGGATCTACCGATTTTTTTATTTGAGTTCTAACAAAGGTAGTACTTATTTTTTCCTTTTCTCCACCCTATGTCGCTTTGACCATCATGTAGACTCCAACTCCTTTTGGTTTAGGCTGAGGCCTTCACCAGACCCAATTACATGCTTGGTCTACAAATCCTCTTATGTTCTTGCAAACTCATGCTCACTTGAGGTGAATGAATGAGTTCCCGTCGCAACAACCCACAACATACGGTTCAACTTGTCCACCAGCTCAAGGTTAATACCATTGAATTTGAATTTCTAATTGGTTAGCACTGCCTGCAACAAACGTGCAAGTTTATTACTTAAAGCAGCTTAGTAGAATAAACAATGGAAAAACAAGTAATCATTTGATAAATTATTACTTTTAATTTCTCAGTCCACCAGTCTTCAGAAACATCTGTTGTCTGTTTCACTAGATCACAAACCAAGCTCATGGATCCTCGTTTTAGTTCCTTCCATAATTTTTAATCATTCATCAATTGATCTTGCTTATTCTTAAATTTTAATATATCATAATCCCTTCTTGTCATTTTCTTGAACTTCTTCATAATATTTTGTCATCCTTTTTTGTTAAAATAAACGGTGGGTATATTTGCTAGCTCGATCTCCCTAAGATAGATGTCACAAAATATGATTGTGGCTTCTTTATCCAAAATGGTCGATGAACCGACTTCTTTGGTTTTAACAGTTGCTTTACTAACAAATAAAAGGCAAAACATTAATATTTTAGATAAACCAAAAAACAGACAATAACAATCACCCAACCCCCATCACAGCCACCAATCAACCCCCACCACAACAACTGCCCAACACCCACCATAGGCACCACCAAAACCCCACCACAACCACCACCCATCCCCCACCACAGCCAGCAACCAACCCCCACCAAAGCCACCATCCAACACTTAGCACAACCACCAATCAACTCTCACCACATTGACCACCCAGCCCCCACCACAGTCACCATCCAACACCCAACACAACCACCAATCTACCCCTGACACAGCTACCACCCAAACCCCACCATCAAAAATCCCACCAAAGCCACCATCCACCCCCACTGCATCCACCACCCAACCCCAACCATATATCCAAAAACTTCCCACATTCATAGATGAAATAAAAAAAATTATACGTAATCTTTAGATGATGCAATTACAATCAGGCTAGCAGAGACAAAGCCCTGAATAAATGAAGCACCCTAGCTCATATATTTTTTTTTTTTTAATTACCACTGAAACACCAAAGGAAGTGAAGAAACCTCAACCCATATTTTTCATTTGGAGCAATTACATATGGGGCACCTGAAACATTACAATGTAAAAGTGAAGCATGCTCTTCTATCCAAACTTCAGTTTCACACTTGAAACATAAACTAAAATGGGTATAATTTTGAGATGAGGCTTATAGTAAGTCCAAACTACTCAATGTTGAACCTTCAAATACAAATGAAGCACCAAATTCACTTGTCACTCAAAACTACTCAATGTTGAATCATCATTCAAACTAGAAGTAGCAAGCCTATCTATTTTTCAAACATGGTACAAATGAAGCACCCGATTTCATCCATTTTCAAGCAACATCTTGAACCTTTCATTCGATATCCTACAGTTCACCTTTCTTTCGTTGCAAGATCCAAATCCAAAATCAATAAGACCGCAAATGAGAAATCTAAAAGCACAAATAACCAATATGAAGAAAATCTCACAACAAATTGCAAAACGGAGAGCCAAAAATCACATAAGGAAAGTCAATTCATCGACAATTGCGTGAATTTACTTACAGAGCACAGTAACCAGAGCTTCGAGTGAGAAGGGAGAGGAGAAAGGCAACGCTAAGGATGATAGAGACGCGGCTGAGGGAGAGAAGCCCAACCTTCGCGAGATCGATCTCACCTAGGGCAAGCGAGAGTCGAGAGAGTGCCTAGGGAGCAGTGGGATAATAGTTCCTTAATGGAATGTGGGCCGCAGGGTCGATCCCGCTGCCGCGTTTAATCTGAAATTCTATCAGTGTATTAGAATAATCTCCGCGATGCACTAGCCAAATAGGACGCGCCGCGTTTGTGATACGTGCCGAGAGCATTAAGTTGCCCCAAATGCACCTTAAATATGGTGACTGTTAGAAAGTTGGGGTCTTATTTTTTTCAAAACTATAATTTTGTAATAGCCAGTGCAACTTTTTGATGTAACTGTCAAAAACCGACCCTTAGTGTGTTACTTTTCATAAATTTTAATTGATTTTTTACTTTTGTCTTTAAGGCTGAATTTTTGTTTTTTTTTAAGAAGCCAAATGTGTACCATTCAACCAAATAATTATTGGTGTGAAGAAGATATTCAGGCATTATATTTTTATAATCTGCAAATTATTTAAGTTTGGAAATAAAAAAATAATTAGACAGTTTATATTTTGTTTCATCAGAACCAGTCACCCGTCCATTACATGACCAAAGTCTTTTTCTGATTTTTTTTCTAATTCAATGATTGAATTTTTGTAGAAATAGTTTGATTTCTATGGTTTTTAATGATAAATTACAATAATATGCTTACTAATATATAAAAAACAGGGGTGAGAGGACAAATCCGACCTTTGTGACATGTTCTTTCCGGTGCACCCCTATCAAACAACTTATCATTACTAATTTATTTAATTATTACTTATAATTTCTTAAATGAACCGTATGATAACAAAAATTCATGAGATTTCAGCATACACTCAGATAAAAGATTTTGATAACAAAGCTTGACACCACAAGATTAGGGTTTAGAAAATGATAAGTAGTGACACCACAAGATTTTACATGGAAAACCCATAAAAGAAAAAAAATTCACTATAAGTTTATGATAACAAAAATCCCTTGTCCCTCGGACGGGAAAAAGTTACAAAGTCTTCTAAATTACAGTGTCGACGTGTGAATTAATTTGTCATTAAAAGTGTGTGGCAACCGATGATGATCGGTAGAGACCGGCAGGTGGTGGTTGACGGC
>NW_018164536.1:2093693-2097655 GCF_001263595.1 Phalaenopsis equestris
AGATTTACATGAAGCAGCCAGAAGGGTTCACTCAAGCTAGACAGGAGCATATGGTTTGCAGGTTAAAGAAATCGTTGTATGGGTTGAAACAACCTCCAAGACAATGGTACAAGCGGTTTGACTCCTACATGATGCAGATTGGCTACAGACGATGTGAATATGATTGCTGTGTTTATGTGAAAAGTCTTGATGATGATTCTATTATTTTTCTGTTACTGTATGTTGATGATATACTGATTGCTGCAAAGAATATGAATGATGTCCGTGGTTTGAAAGCTTTATTGAGCCAGGAATTTGACATGAAAGACTTGGATCCTACGAAGAAGATTCTTGGAATGGAGATTCATCGAGACAGAGGCTCAAGACGATTATGTTTATCTCAACGAGGCTATGTTGAGAAAGTGCTGGAAAGGTTTGAGATGAGCAATGCAAAGCCTGTAAGCACTCCTTTGGCAAATCATTTTAAGCTTTCTTCAGAACAGTGTCCTAAGACAGATACAGAAATGGAAGACATAGCTAAGGTTCCATATGTCAGTGCAGTTCTGAAGGGTACTGTAGGACATGGAATTATTTTTGGCAGTCAGAAGAATGATCCTTCAGTTGTGGGGGATGTTTATTCAGACTATGCAGGTGATTTGGATGGCAGAAGGTCTACAACTGGGTATGTGTTTACTCTTGGTGGAGGGCCTATATGTTGGAAATCAACAATTCAGTCTATTGTGGCATTATCTACAACTGAAGCAGAGTACATAACAGTAATTGAAGCTGCTAAAGAAGCCTTATGGCTTGCTGGGCTAGTAAAAGAACTGGGCATTGAGCAAGGTGGAGTTCAGTTGCATTGTGACAGTCAGAGTGCTATTTATCTGGCTAAGAACCATGTGTACCATGCGAGAACCAAGCACATTGATGTCAGGTATCACAAGATCAGAGAGTTGATTGCTTCTGGGGAGATACTGTTGCAGAAGGTTCATACTGATGAGAATGCAGCTGATATGTTGACCAAGCCAGTTACTATCAACAAGTTCTTGCATTGCTTGGACTTGTTGAATGTTTGCAGTTGCTAGAGAAGCATGGTGACCCAACCCACGATGGTGCAGTTGTAACTCCCAGGTATTTTTCTCCTAAGGGGCTGGATATTCGCCAAGGTGGAGATTTGTTATGGTATGACTCATATACCATATCAGGACAGACGCTGGATCTAAGCGGAGCGGAGCGGAGCGGAAGAATCTGTCCAAATTGGGAAGTTACGTGGGTTGGAGTGCGGGGGCAAAGCCCCGCGGTTTGGTACAGGGGTAATGTTGTAATTACATATTGTGCCTAGGTTTACTCCTGGGGTTATAAATAGGTCTGTTAGTAACCCCAGGAGGTATCCCTGAATTCTGTAAACTCTTTTCTGATTATAGAAAGAAACTCGCCGCTCTGCTCCCGATGACGTAGGCATCTTTGCCGAACCTCGTTAAATCTCTGTGTTCTTCTGGATTTGTGTCGATTACTGTTTTTCTTCGCCCTAATTTTCTCAACACCAACCATGAAACTGTTATTTGAAAATATTCCAGAACAAGCCATATGGAGCAAAGAATTCATCATCCACGGATGAATTATGCTGATGAATTTATAGGATAAGGAGCATGCAGTTTCAAGAAACTGAATGTCAATTATATGAAATTATCAATCATCTCAACACAAACGGAAATGTTTATATTTTGTATTAAGAGGCAAGAGGAGTGTAATTACCAAGGCAGGCAACCAAGTAACTTCCAAAAGCGTACAAAGCAAATGCTTCATAGCAGTTCCTTAATATGTCACATATTATTGAAAATCTTGCTTTCCATAAAGAGAATAACTGAAATGATAACAAAAAATAATAAGAAGGATTTACCATAAAGAATTGTTTCAGGCATGATGAGCAGTTTACAGATCAGAAGATAAAGAACAACTAAGACGCATGCTTAAAACATAGAACTAAAAAAATAAGAAAGATTTACTTACAAACCATTCAATTCCTATTTATTTACATATCTAACACAAACTTTCAATTTTTACATAAATACATCATTTACTATGCATGAAAAGGTATACTTCATTTTTCTAAAAGTTAATAAGTGGTATTTTTATGTGATAACAAAGATTTGGGTGGTATAAATGGAAAAAGGTAAGTTTAGGTGTTAAATATGTAAATAAATAGGAACCCATATTGAAGCATATCGGAGATTAATCCGTTCTAAAGTGCAGTGCAATCAAGCTGACAATATTATTAATGCAAAAAACTAAATAAACGCTTACCCTCTTTAATACAATAACAATTAGGTTCATCCCCGCGTTTACATCAGTGCCAGCCATTTCCTGGCTTAAGTATGTCATAAACTTGCACAATTAACTTTACTACTCATAACATCCACTATGCCAAGAATATATTTGTACTTACTACAGCAATACCATCATCAATCTTAAATAGGGCTATTGATATTGCTCGATGTTCATGAATACTTGTATTTGTCTCACTAGCTTGAATTTGGCTCATTCATTAATGAGTTGATTTGAAGCAAAGGTTATCAACTTTTTTGCAAATCGAATTGAACAAAAATAAAAGCTAGATTGACTTATTGAAATCAAAGTACTTTTTCAATTACCTTTTTTTATTATTGAAAATAGAGTACTTGAAATTTATAAATATACAACAATAATAGGCAGAAAAGGTTAATTTTTTGAATGTCTTATATAATTAAGCCAATGAATGCACTCTAAGCCAATTAAACACCTTTTTTATTGCTTTTTTTTTTAATTATTGCAAATAGAGTACTTGAAATGTATAAATATACAGTAATAATGGACACACAGGTTCACTTTTTAGACATTATATCATTAAGCCAATCAATGTACTTTTCTTTTTAATTATTGAAAATAGAATACTTGAAATGTATAAATATACAATAATAATGGACACCAAAGGTTTATTATTTAGACGCATATTATATCATTAAGCCAATGAATGTACTCTAAGAATGAGGGACAAAATATATTTTAAGTTCTATAATGATTAAAAGAGGTAAGATGAAAAGTTACAAATATGCTTTCATGCAACTAAACCCATCAACCAAGAATTTTTCAAGGCATACGATTGTCATTGACTTTGTTAGCTATTCATGTTTAATTCAATTTCAGCTTAAATAATAAAAAAGCCGAACTTAAATGAGATTTTTTTAATTTAATGAACTATAATTTGCCTCTTATTTAGCAGGACAATTGACGAACCAAACCAAATAATGGCCTAGTTAATCCATATTTTGCTTTGTCATAACTGACTCAATATGAGCTTGATGTTTTATGCAGTGCACCCAATCTAAGATATATTATACAGGATTTAACATATTCCTAGTGAAGGATCACATCAAATGGTTGTGATTGTGAATCATAAAGTGAAGATCAAGGCTGGATTGAGAGCCTAGATGATACTGGAGTTAACCTAAATCAGGTTGCAAGACAACAAATATTATTACTAAATAAAAACAATGATACAATGAAAACTCAAAAGAAAGAAAAATAACCTCACAAAGCAAAAGTGAAAAAACAATACAACAATGAAGACAAAACAAGCTTGACAAGGAGGGAGTTCGGGTGGTGGGGCAAGGCAAATCGCAGAGATAAAAACCGGAGAGGCGTCTGGAAGGAGGTCGACGTGAAAAAGAACAATGGGAGAGGGGTCCTGCTGGAAGGCAGCAAGATGGCGGCCTTCTGGATGGTAGGCGGCTGCTGGAAAGTGCCGAACGGCTGCAGACTGCTTGGAAGAGCTTGATGGTGCACTGGAAGAATGTCGACTTGAAGAACAAAGACAGGAGAGGAGCCCTGATGGATGGCAGCAAGGTGGCAACCTGTTGGGTGGTAGGCAGCTACTGGGAAGAGTCAGATGGTGTGCTTAAAGGAGGTCAATGTGAAGGATAGCCACGAGAGAGAAGTCCTGCTGA
>NW_018164536.1:2097672-2105381 GCF_001263595.1 Phalaenopsis equestris
AAGTACTGCTGAAGGGCAGCAAGGTGGAGGCCTGTTGTAGGGCTGGAAAGCAAACTTATAGCAACATGAAGGGTGGAAGAATAGATAAATATCTCGTCGAGGTCGAGCTACAACCGGAGCACCACCCGGACCTGTAGAGACTATCACCGCCTTGAACGAGGGACAGCCAGAGCACTTCGTCGACGTCAAATATAACCCACGAAGGGAAAATAGCAAGACTAAACCTGAATGCAGATGCAAAACAAAAACGCCTCACTCTAAGCACATCACCCCCTATTTATAAAAGAGGTTGGACTTATTTTAGGTGATTAAAATAAGAAAGGAGAATAAAATATAATAAGATATTCAGATTTTAGAAAAAAAAATTAAAATAAGAAAGGTTTTAAAATAAGAATGGAGAATAAGATCCAATCAGGATTTCAGACTTTAGAAAAGAATTTAAAATAGAAAAGTGCTAGGAACAAAAATAAGAAAAGAAGGAAATGAAGGAAAAAGGAAAGGAGGAAAGAGGGGGAGGCAATCCCCCTTCCTTGAGGACCGGTCGGTCCTCTTCTGAGCCCCGCGTCAGTCTCTCGGGATTGGTGGAGCTTCGACCTCACCTATCGAAGCTTCTGATCACTTGTCTTTAATCATGGCAGCACCTGGATCCCACTGTTGACTATAATGCCTCCCAATGCACTTGCGAGCTCACCTGCATCTCGATCTGATCTACCGAGACTGAAATCTCTTGCATGTTGGTGACCATGGTGGTAGAGAATTGATTGTTACTAAAATCGGTTTCGCTACTCTACCGGTAAGGGTTCCTGTCTCCTCAGGCTCTACTGAAGGAAGTAGAATGAGACGTTTGTCGTCTTTAGTGACGGAGTACGCATTTCTGAATCCATCGTGCTGAGTCTTCAGGTCAAATTGGCATGGTCTTCCTAGCAGAAGGTTGCAGACATCCATGGGGACCACATCACACCACACCTGATCCTACAGCTGACTCCCTATTGAAAACTCTATTAGGCATTGTCGGTCGATGTTGACCCTATTTTTCTTCTTCAGCCACGTCAACAAGTATGACTGGGAATGTCTCTGAGTTGTGAGTCCCAATTTCTCTACTATCTGGGTCGATACCACATTCTTATTGCTACCCCCATCAGCTTCTCTAGGCAGCAACTAGTGAGTAGCATAATCCATTAATGAAACAAATATTGTCTACTAAGAAATAATACAGGTCACATGAGTCAAAAGGCCATCTAATAACACCTTTAGACTAGTAATTAGAAAGCAGACGTGCCAGTTTACCTGGCAATAATTAGAAAAATGCTGGTTAGAGCGCACAATTCTTAGTACCAAAATGAGAGAAACGATTGGAAGAAACCCCTATCTATGACCGATTCTGGAAATTCCCGTAATATGCCAAACCAGCCCTTGGAGATTACCTTCTTAAACTTTAAAATTTATAGAAAAATAAAGATTATTAATTGAGCAAGTAGAGCTACGCCAAGCAAATGCTCACAGAGGGCAGTTAAATGACCATAACCAGCACTTCAAAACAGGAATAGAAAAAAACATCTAGATAATATCAAGAAAAAAAATAGCATCTAAGAAAATTTCGGTCCACTTTGACAAATACAATGGTTATCAACTACAAAAGCTGTTAATAATTTTATCAAAGATGCAGTAGAGCTTTCAATATTGCAAGGTTTAGTTAAATATGGTGAAGAAAATCCCTTACAGATTCACTGGCATAGACAGGGACCATGAACAGGACGCCTATTATCCACTTCTGCTCCTGAAATAGACCAAAACCGTCAAAGTTGGGAAATGTCGGCATACAAAAACATCTCTAAGTTTCCAACACAACAAATGATTATGCAACACCTCACAATAATACAAATGGAAAAAAAAATTGAAGTATGACACAGCACTATGTTGACAACAGTTTACAAGGAACATGATGATATGTGAAAAACATCAGACTAAAACGATTAGTGTCACAAATGTACAAGACATGTGATATAAAACATTCATTAATTCATAAAAAATATTTTAAACAGGAAAGCCTCGCTAGAAATTGAATGTATGATAATCAAAAATAAAACAATGAGACGGCTTAGTATACACGCTCGTGCCCATAGGGGTACAGAAGAATGAATTAAATGCAATATCCAAACACTGTTGTTTAAGTGGGAAACAGACATCCATGTGGAATTGAAGTATTACATGATTACTCCTCAAGTTTTGACATCAAAGAAGATATTGAACTAAAAAAAAGAACTTACATCAGGATTAGTGTATGATCTAAGATGTTGGAAAATCAGCATGAATGAGATGACTAAGGCAATCAGGGAAAATATTCCTCCAATTATAACAACTGGAGTGTGAAGATTCCTATACACTCTTTCATCGAATTCCACTCCAGAAATGCCTCCTGAAAGGGAAATGAATTTCCAGGTTAGGTACTCTGATATAATTGAAACAATACGCAATGCAGGAATTTGGATTCTGAAATAAAGCACACGCACTATAAATGCCTAAAACACATTTCATATAGAGGAAGAAAAAAAACAAGTGAACACTATTAACCATACTGAAATAGATGGTTATCCCAAAATTAGGTATAGAAAAATCTAAATTCCTTGGCACTTTTCAAGTTTGGAGTTTATGATGTAATTCCTAACTCGTTGAGCAGAGCCAAAAAGCATGAAGAATAAAATGGTTTGTTAAATATATATGAGTGGTTGTGAGTTCCCGAGTCATATTGTTCATTCCTTCAACTTTTTCTCTTGTAAGGTGGCAATCAAATTTTATATGATTTATTCATTCATAACAAACTGGATTTGAAGCTGTATAAAGCGACACCTTTCTTCACAAAATAAATTAATAAGATGATAATTTTTTAAGCCCAAATCCTATAGATTTCTATAACTATTCATCTCACAATAGATGGTAGCCATTGAATGGCATTTACTTTCTAGAATGAACAATGAGGTTTGTTTATTTGATTTCCAAGGAATTAAGGAGCAATCAATAAATATGCAACACATAGTAACTGAATATCGAGTGTCACGACACCTAGCCTAATCAACATCACATAAAGCATTTAGTTGAAGAGAACTTATTGTAATTTGTTCCACATATAATAAGCCACGATAAGTCACTTCTACACGTAATAAGGGTTGTCCATAGATTGATTGCATGCACCACATAAGATTGTCAACAAAAACAATAAGCCTTTATCCCACCAAGTGGACAATATAAAAAAGTAATCGCCCAATAATCCTTCAATATAGAAATTGATCACAAATATAGTCGTTATCATACTTGCTAAGTTGAAGTTTCAGCTCCAAAAGAAAAAGATAAGCTTTGTAACAAGGTATCAAGCATCTTCAAGAATGTCAAAAGCAAATTTCATTACAAAGGAGTAAAATCTTTCTTAGACTATAAAACCGTTTGCCTAAGAAATAGTTCAATCAGGATTCCTTAGTTTGAATTTAGTATCTTAAATATCTTGTAGACTGCCCCCTGCTTTGATTACATCATCTACATATATAATGAGAATAGTTTGCAATCCTGAGAAAAGGCTGCCTTCAATTGCTTGTAGAATCAGAGAATTAGTAACTTAACTTTGCCCAAACTCGCACACAAATAGAGCAAATGCAAAAAGCATAACAGATACTAAGATTTTTGTGTGAAAAACCTAAAAAATGGAAAAACCAAGTGGCCTAATCCAATAATTCAATATGTATGTGATGTTACAAAAGTCCATACTTCCCCACAATTAAAAAAGTTGGGATTATAAAGGTTAAAGTAATTGTTGGGTCTCCTTTGATTATAAAAGAAGTGAAAGGTGATAATGGTGGTCGAGCAATAAATTGGATGTTGATGGTCAAAAGGCGGTGGTAGAAGCACAGGAGACAATAATCAGGCGATGATGATTAGGAGACGATGGTCAGACAATGGTTGTCATGTAACAACAAATGCGGGATGATGGTTGAACAAATGTTGTTAGTAATGATAATTATCGGTGTTCAATATTAGGCAGAGCTTTATAGTTCCTAATGTTTCCCAACTCTTTCCAACTACAAGTTAAAATCCCATTTAGGTGAAAAATAAGGATCTATTTATGATCTATTTATGATCTATTTATGATTTTTTATATTAATATTTTAGTTATTTTAGTTAAAATTCCAAAATAAATCTATTGTAGAAGCAATATTATTTCCTGACTATTCACATAGGTCATTTTAGTCCCAGAGCCTATAAAATTGTCAAATTAGTCTCATGACTTTTTTAAAATGAGCTGAAATAGTCCCCATATAGGACTATTTTAGCCCCTATTAAAAGTTTCTAGGGATTAAATTGATACTTTTATAAACTTTGAAACTAAAATGGTCCATTGCAAAAAGTCAATGGACCATTTAAACAATTTTTTCCTTTAATCATAGAACTTGCATTCATCATTTAAATTCCTTAATGACCTCTTGACCTTATTAGATTACTCTTGTCAATACTAGTGTTTAAAATTATGCAATGTGAGATGCACCTCAGCATTATTTGGCCCTTGAGCATAACGAGGCGCGTGCCTCATGTTCCCCATACGAGGCGTATGTGTTATATTTGACGAGGTGCACCTTAAGGTGTGCTTTGCCTAAGAATGTTGATGTGTTTGCCTTAATAGTTAGGGATTTTTTTTATGATCTACTTAACCCAACTTGCAACTATTCGGCTTTCATTCATTGCACATGCACGACCTAGCCTGTTGTCTCCTCTCTCACAATGACATCACACTCCTCTCTCGCAATGACATCATAGCAGATTGTCCCCAACACCTCAGTCACCATCGCAACATTAGTTGTCTTTTGTTGCTTCTGCGATCGCACGCACGATCTCCCTTCTCTTCGTATTATGTAAGGCCTTTACCCACACTTACGACATATGTTGTTGCATTTTGTTACTTCTACCGCCACCATGACCTTCTACTTCCGCTATTGCTGCTGACACCTTTATTGCGGTAATTTTATGTGAGTTAGATCTAATAATGTTATAATATTTTATTAATTAAGTTACTTTTGTGTTAAAATATGTTTATCATAGCAAAATTAGCTTAGTTAATTTATTATATGTTATCATGTAGCGGCCTTTGCACACTTTTCACTGTATTCAAATCACACAACGCACCACTTTTAGGAGATGCTCTAGCATTTACGCAATGATCAAAATGATTCATGTCATGATTTTTTCGACAAGTTTTACGCTGACTGTCGATTACCTAACGCAGCCCTCCACATCCCTAAATCAATTTACAGATGGTACTAAATCTATTTTAAAAAATTTTCAGCTCAAAAATTGTGTCAAGATTCATGCTTGAATGGACAAATTTTTTGGTTGTGTCGAGATTATATAATGATTTATAAAGTTTGCAACCCCATGTTTCTCTTTTTCATTTGAAACCAAGAGGTAAGGACATGTAAAAATCCTCAACAAGATCCTCCAGTATAAAAGCATTAATAACATCAAGTTGATGAAATATATCAATCAAGTAGACCTTGATGACAAGTAGAATACAAACTATTACAAGCACAGCAATAGGATCAAAGGACTGTAAACAATCTTTGAAAAAAAATGATTTCATCGCATTCTATAGTGCATACATATTTGCCCCCAAATAGCCCTTTTCCAAAAGGACATGGACGCAAATGTCATGTGCCATTGACTACGAAAACAGCAAGTTCTTGTTGCATATTGAGATGTTGTATAGGACAAAAACTATTTGGGAGAAGCATAATTTTTGTCAACTGAAGAAAAGTTATGAAGGCATGCCTATTGGGTGATAAACAACAATATGAAAAAATATTACATAAAATAGTAAACAGGAAAAACTAGAGACCACAATTTGAGCCTTGTTGGTAGTTCATTATAGATGCCAACCTCAACAAAAAATCATATTCACAAATCAAAAACCAGCAGAAAGAGCTTGAAGGATTACACAATACACATTAAGTTTCAACAAATAACATTCATTACACAAATCATCGAAGGCCAACGGAGTAGATATGGCACAAGTTCATCATAAATACAACCAACAAGCTAAACTTTCCCTGAAATAATACAGCCAACAAGCACAGTTGACATACATTAACAAAATGCTGCCAAAGTGCAGTTTAAAATCCAACAGACCTAATAAAACTACAGCCCTAAGAATCTAATCATGAAGAAATCCTTGCTAAAAATAAATTTTCCAATAGAAATATTAATGTGAGACAAAAAAAAACCTCACTCATAAAAACAGAGTAGCATCATAGATGAACATTGAAATCCCATAGAAGAAATTTAACCATGCAAATGAGCTTGCAGTTGCCCATAGTCCAACGCCTCGTGAAATAAAATCAATAAATTTGAATATCCAATGAAAAAAAAGGTTATCCGAAGTCGATCAAAAAACTGTTTTTTCTTACTTTCCACTGTACATAAACTGACAATAAAAGAGCATAATCCTATCTTTTCGCTCCCCAACAATAAAAGGTAGTTATACGAGGGTGGGTAAGAAATCATATACTCAGCTAAACCTAAATGGGGATGGTAGGGAGGCAGAATACCGACCTTTAGAGAAAAACTTGAGCAAGCTCTCCATTTCCGTTCGACTCCGGCAGTAGAGGCGGAACCCTAGAAACTGAATAACTGGCTAGTCGGGGAACAGCAGTAGCTAGAGTAGGCGGGAACGAAGTCCTAGACGGCCTGCTTATACGTGGCGGGAGTTTGATGCTTGAAGGAGTGACCACGTCCAGTATGAGTTTCTGAAAGAAATGAATTTATATAATCTCATTTTTTAATCTATATATATATATAAACATAAAACACTTCTTATATATATATATATATATATATAAAAAGAGGTGTTTTACGTTTGTGTATGTGTTTGCTTTTTTATTTGTAACATCAATTTTTTATAGTATATAAGATAATTTGAAGGAAGATATAATAAAAATAATAATTTAAAACATAAATTATATTTAATATAGCCTGCTTAACACTAATAAATATTAAATATTGAAATATTAAATAACCAGTTAAAATGTACTATTTAATATTGAATTAATCAATTCAAAACTTTTTTTTGATATGGGATTATTAGAATTTAAATACAAAATAAGTGTGATTTTTTAACAAGAAGAAATTGGATTAATTAAGACAGCTTGTATTGTGTAAGGTAGATAACAAATATAGATTAAATAAAAGGATTAAAACTAATATTGAGTATAGGGATGTCAAAACGGTTCGTCATTCGCGAACAGCACGTGTTCGGCTTGCTAAAAAGCTCTTGTTCGGCTCGTTCACTAAGTACTAAGTTAACGAGTCAAACACAAAGAACACGAACAAAGATTTGTTCGTTCGTGTTCGGCTCGTTTTGGATCGAAATACTACTACTACTTATATATATAATTAATACTTTATATATATATATATATATATATGATACGTCACTAACAAATGTTCATCATTTAGCACAAATCTTGGGGCATGCACGGATCTCGAGGCAATCTTTTGAACAAAAAAATATTTAAACTTCAATCAAAAGTCATCCGGAGTTCAGATTTCAGCAAAATTGTAGTTAAATTGATCGGCTCGATGAGACGGACCTAATGATATAAAAGTTAGTCCAATCCGAGTCAAATCAGCGTCGAATCAAGTGATTAAACCACTATTGGATGATTTCTGGAGGC
>NW_018164536.1:2105582-2105967 GCF_001263595.1 Phalaenopsis equestris
CTTTGAGAAGGAGTTCAAGCCAAGGATCATCCCCGTCATCGTCGATCCCTCGCCATCGTCGATCGCCGTCGACAACGACCGTCGACCACCACTGACCGTCGACAACGACCGTCGACCCCCGTTGAACACCGTCGATCACCGCTGAACTCTGTCAACTATCACAGACCGTCATCGACTGTTGTTAGCCATCGCTCACCTCCGTCAACCACCGCTTACTGGACGTCATCAGTCGACGTCATAACGTGGAAAGCTAGTAACCCTTTCCCGCCTGTGGGACAAGGGGCATCTGTAATCATCATCTTATAGTGGATTTTTACAACTGGGCAAGGCCCCGTGGTTTTTCCCTTTTTACGGGTTTTCCACGTAAAAATTTCTGGTGTGATCA
>NW_018164536.1:2112061-2114982 GCF_001263595.1 Phalaenopsis equestris
GCTAAACAGTTTGTCTGGAAAGACATCATATGTTGTTTTAGGCTTCATGCGAAGATTATCACTGATAATGGGACTCAATTCACTAGTAGGGACTTCATATCATTTTGCAAGAATCTTCACATTCAGTTGGTGCATAACTGTGGTGCATCCACAAACGAATGGACAGACATATGTGACAAATCGAACCGTGCTCAAGGGGTTGAAGACTCGTCTCGAGAAGGCTGGGGGTAGTGGGTATAAGAGCTGCATAACGTCCTCCGAGCCTATCGCACCACCGCACGAGCTCCTACCGAGAAACCCCATATAACTTGTGTTCCGACATCGAGGCTGTCATCCCCATTGATATCGGAGTTCCAAACCCCCGAGTCAAGACTTTCGCCTCAGATAGCAATGAAGAAAAACTCTGACAACAGTTGGATCTTCTCCCAGAATACGTGATGTGGCCCACCTCAGAGCTGTTTGCTACCGCCAAAGAATTGCTCGCCACTTCAACCGAAGAGTAAAGCCTCGACCTATCTCCATTGATGACCTGGTTTTGCGTAGTATCGAAGCCGCTGGTCATGGTCATCAACGCAAAAAATTATCCCCTCTCTGGGAAGGCCCATACATCGTGGCTGCCATGATCAAGCCTGGAATCTTCAAGCTCAAAGACTCAGATGAAAAAATCTTGCCCTGGACTTAGAATGCCGAGAATCATCGGAAATACTACCAGTAGCACTTCAATTATATCATCTATGTCATATTCCATACAATGTCAATATATCTCAAACTTATTAAATAGCATTTACTTGTTTTATTCTACAAAAAAAAAAATCTTTAGAAAATGTAAAGGCTCATTCACGAGTCACTTTATGCTATTGGCCCAAGAAATACACAACTCTGTTTGTATCTTAATCAGAGCACGATCGATCCCAGAGGAATTTGATCAAACATCTTCCAAATTGGTTGACATCACCGAGTTTTTACTTCGATAAATAACCCTGGATAGGTTAACAGTCCTTGGTGGGCTATACCTGATCCCTTCCACACAGGTTTATAAGTGAGCAATGCTCCATCAAACAACCTCGGATGGGTTAATAAGTCCTCGGTGGACTTTCGTGGAATCCTCGCATACATGTTAAACATCACTGAGTAATACTCTGATACATAACCTCAACTAAGTAAAAGACCGCTGACAATTTATCCCCACGGTAACCTTCTTACATGACATTGGACATCCAACGCATCAAGTCACTGCGATACTTCGCCCAGCACGCTGCTGCGACACACTGCCACGACACGTCGCTGCACTGCAACCCGTCGCCCCGACGCACCGCCAAAACACTTTGTCGCGACTCAACGCGTCGCTGTAACGCATCACCCCAACGCGTCAACACGCCTGGACGCATCGCTGCTATTGACCTCATTTTTGGTTGAGGTCTAGAAAACTTCTTTAGTAGCCTAGGTCTAGCCATAGGACTTTCCTATTGACTAGTCTTAGAAAATTAGAAGAGGTACCCCACCATTAGAAATTCAAAAAACTCTTCTTTTTTTACTCAGCTTGAAATTCCACATATTGATCTTAACCTCTAGCATTTAGTAGGTAAGATCATTATAAGAGAATTCAAGAAGAGTCCCTATAGGATTACTTGGTTTTAGGGTCGACCTTGGGTGGTGACTTGGAACTAGGATACACCATATCTTCACAATGCATTAATCCATGGTTCATTTAGAATGGATATCTATCCAATTCTATGTGAAATGCTTAACTTGGTATTTTGCCCCTAGGCACCTCCAATCCGCTTCGCCGCAACAAGAAAGAAGATCTCGTTGCTTGCCTGCTACGCAGGACGGGGACGACTTTCCTCTTCGCCGCAACACTTAGCCGCGACTCTTCGCCACAAATCTGCACCGCAAGACTTCGTTGCAAATCTGCACCGCAACACTTCGCCGCAAATCCGCACCGCAACACTTTGCTGTAACTCTTTGCCGGAACTCTGCACCACAACGTTCCGCTTCGCCGCAACTCTTCTTCGTAACTTTTCTCCGCAACTCTTCGCCTCGTCGCAACTCTCTGCCTCGCCGCCGCAACTATTCCGCTTCGCCGCAACTCTTCTTCACAACACTTTGCTCCGCCGCAACTACTCTCTGTAACGCTGGATATTTTTCTTCTCCTCTTCACTTATGATTTTTCCTCTCATCCAATGCCTCTATTTATAGGCATGATATGAAACATAACATTAAATACACACTAATAAAAAATATATAATAATAATGAAAAAGACTTTTCATTTCATATTCCTTTAATTTTTAAACTTTTCAAATTCTTTCTTTATTGTTGAAATTAATTAAAATTAAAATAGCTAATAATTAAAATAAAAAAAAAACCCTTCATATACTAAAAGTATTTTAGTTTTCAGTTTTTATTTAGTTTATGATTCTTAAAAGTATTTCAACTCTCCAAATTTTTAATGCTTCAGCTCTCCATTTAATTGATTAGTTAATTAAATTCGGTTTAGCCCTAAGACATGGTTCAACTCTCCATATTCCATTTAATTTTGGTTTAGCACTTCAGCTCGCACCATTGGCCCCATTTTAGGCCCCGTCAGGCCCGCTCCTTCAGATCCCCCGCTCAGCCCGCCCGCTCCCGCTCCCGCTCCCGCTCCATTCTTCTTCAGATCCCGCTCCCCGCTCAGCCTGCCCGCTCCCGCTCCCGCTCCCGCTCCATTCTTCTTCAGATCCCGCTCAGGGCCCAGAGCCTGCTCTTCACCCATCAAAATAAATATATATATTTATGTCTTTGGTGAGATTTGATCTCTCACCACCTGACAAATAGCAAAATGTAATCACCAATTGGGCTAGACACAGCACACTATTTTGCTACGGATAAATATTATTCTTATATAAAAACTCATAGCATATATATATATATATATTGTAGA
>NW_018164536.1:2115016-2115723 GCF_001263595.1 Phalaenopsis equestris
TATATATTATAAATTTTGTATGCTCTCCATGAAAAGTCTATGGATCATAATATTTTCGGAAAATAAAAAATGGTTTCGTCCGAAAATAGGGGGACAACTGATACGCCACTAACTAATGTTCATCATTTAGCACAAATCTTGGGGCATGCACGGATCTCGAGGCAACGGATCTCGAGGCAACCTGGATCTCGAGGCAACCTTTTGAACAAAAAACATTTAAACTTCAATCAAAAGTCATCCGGAGTTCAGATTTCAGCAAAATTATAGTTAAATTGATCGGCTCGATGAGACGGACCTAATGATATAAAAGTTAGTCCAATCTGAGTCAAATCAACGTCGAATCAAGTGATTAAACCACTATTGGATGATTTATGGAGGCATTTGAAAGGTCAAACGGATGTCGATTCTAATGAGTTTATAGTTGAATCGAGCGTCTCAAAAAGATGAATCCAACGAGCCTAAGATTGCTAAATTCCGACACCGTTAAGGCACTTAAATGTCCATCAAAAGTTATATGATCAAGGGAAGCTCTCCGGGCCGTCCGATCAAAATTGTTCATATTCCTGCATTAATTGCACTCAAAACACTATAAATAGAGCCTCACCCCTCACATAAGGGGGGGAGAGACTTAAGAGAGAACTTGAGGCTTTGAGAAGGAGTTCAAGTCCAAGATCATCCTCGCCATCGTCGATCGCCGTCGACCACCA
>NW_018164536.1:2116152-2145715 GCF_001263595.1 Phalaenopsis equestris
TATATATATATATATATATAGTATTAATTAAGAAAATATAATAAAAATTATTAAATTAGATTCAAATAATGTTTTAACATAAACAATAATTTTTAAATCTCGCCACAATCTTTAACATCTTATGGCTACCTGATTAGGTTTGTCAAAATGACTCTTTGTTCGTGAACTGCTCGTGTTCAGCTTGCTAAGCAAGCGAGCCGAACACGAACACACTTTTTGAGCTCGAAATATAAACGAGTTGAGCTTGGGCTCGCTCGTGTTCGGTTCGTTTACACCCCTAATTGAGTAGAGTTCAGGGTAAAATTAAAAATTTAAATTTTTGTTTGGTTCAATATGGAAATTAACAAGTCAAGCCAACTCTGATAATATATTCAAAGCATCCAAGAAAATAATTTATCTTGTATGAATAAAAACTTTGTCAGTTCACAAAAGTTTTACAGCTCAAACGTATTTTGAGAGGGCTCCAAAAATGTGGTTAAGAAATATTGAATGTTAGAGGTTAATAATTTATTTTTTTTATTTTTATTTTGTTTCTGTTGAGAATTGAATTAAAATATATTTCATTGTGATGATTATTTTTATAAACACACAAAATGATTTTTAGTTGTTTTTTATTGCCTTTAAAAAATATTAATTTATTTTTTAATATAAAAATAAAAAGCATATAAAATTATGAGCTCCAACGAAATCCCGTCGTCTAATGCAAAAAACAAGCAGACTACTCTCTTGGTTTGGTGGTTGAAACTAAATGAAATCACAGGGTAGGTTGACAGATGAATCTCTTGCTTGGAGGCCGAACCCGAAGGAGTTCTATTTGTGGATGGCCTTCGCATCAACATTGTCTCCAAGCTAAAGTAGATATGCCTAGGTTGTTAGCATTGTTCAGTCTTGGCCAGAACTTGATCATGAACAAGTCATATCCGCCAAGGCTTTACGAAAATTTCTCTGATGATATTATTGGTTAATGAGTCATACCTTCACATCGACTATAGAGATGTTTCATATTGGTGTTGGGTTATTCCCCACACCATATCCAAATCGTAAGTTGATACTTTCCTTGTTTTAAGTGCTCCTCATATATCTCATAACTTAATTTATGTTTATAAACTTGCTCATGATAACAACTATTCCATTACTTTTAATGTTAACGTCATTATTATATAAGATCATCCTGCTCAAACCAATTCTACATGGACTGGTTCATAATGGGCTATATCCCATTACAACATGAACAACAATCAATTAACCCTTCACCTGGCACAAAGTTTTACATCACATTTCTCCCAATCAACCACATTTAAATATTTCTACTTCTATAGCTTGCTCTCACTTTTATCAAAATAAGAGTCACAAGATGACTTTTGTTTCTAGCACTATCAAGAATAATATTTTATATATATTACAAATTGATATTTGAGGCCCATCCTCTCAGCTCTATCTTATGATTACAAATATTATGTTACATTCATTGATGCTTACTCTAGATATTGTTGGTGTTTTCATTTAGCTTCAAAATCTAAAGTTGATTCTTGTTCCATTCACCTGCACAAATAATTACCAAATCAATTCAACATAAACAAAAAATTCTTTCATTTTGATGTTGGTAGTGAATATAAAATAACATATCTTCAAACTTATGTTCAAAATAAAGATATTCAACACCAAGTAAGTTGTCCTTATACACCTAAACAGAATGATATAACTAAAAGAGAAGAACTATGTATTATTTGACAGCCAAAACTTTGTTAAACTATGTCAAATTGCCTGTCCAATTATCAATGGTTGTTGTTTATACAGTTGTCTATTTAATTAATAGACTTTCTTCCTCCAATACTTCCAACAAATCAGCATTTAAACTATTGTTTAACCAAAAACTTGAATATCATCATTTAAGAATTTTTCGGTTGCTCATGCTTTCCATGGTACCCCCTTGCCACATATAAATTTACTCCTGAAGCCCCCCTTTTGCATTTTTCTGGTCTATAGCCTTTCACACAAAGGATATATCTGCTACGACATCCCAAACTACGCACTATTATCTCTCGACACATTTAGTTTATTGATCATCAAATTCCTTATCATGATCTTACTTCCTTCAAATCATTGAAATCTTCTTCTCTATCTCAACCACCACCTTCCTTAATAGTCCCCGCGTCTACCTTGCAATCCCAATCTCACAACATTTCTACTTCCCCTCACTTATACATTGATCACAATATTTCTCACTCCGCCTCTATTTCCCCTCTCATGCCCCCACTCCTTTTGCCATAACTATCCCACCTCCCTACCATACCTAACCACTTTCTCTTACTCAACCCATGCTTACAAGATAAAAAAATTGTTATGCTAAACTAACTAAAATTTTTGCCTTTTTACACAATCAACAACCAGACACCCTGACCAACTTTAGACAAGCTTTTAATCACCTGCATTGGAGAAATGCTACTGAAGAGTCCATGGTTCTTCGATATCAAGGTACGTGGATTTTTGTTCCTCCGCCACCAACTCACAATATTCTAGGCTGCAAATGGGTTTTTCACATTAAACATCACAAAAATGGTCTTATTGCACATTCTAAAACATGTCTTGTGGCTTAGGACTATAAGCAGCAACATGTCCTAATAAGCAGCAACATGGTATTGATTATCATGAAATGTTTAGTTTTGTCGCTAGTTTCTTCGCTACTTGTATGCTAATCACATTAGCCACTCATGAAAAATTGGGAAATCCATTAACTTGATGTTTTCAATGCCTTCCTACATGAGAAACTCGAAGATACCATTTATATCTCAAACCCCAAGATTCATTGATAATCAATATTCTCACTATGTATGTAAACTGCAAAAAGCTATTTATGGCCTAAAACAAGCATCCATGTAATGGTACTCTACTATTTCAAATATTTTATATGTTCAACAATTTCAATTAAGTACTACAAAACCTTCCTTACTTATATGTCAGCATGATAACACTCGCAGTTTTTTTCTCATTTATATAGATGAAATTTGATTACTGGTACTAACTCAGTTGTTATAAATATGTTAATTGTTAACCTTGGAACATAATTCAACTTAAAACAGTTGGGCAATCTCTCTTACTTTCTTGACTTGCAAGTCAACAAAACTAAACAAGGATACTTCTTACATCAAACAAACTATGCCACTTATTTATCAAATCAAGCCAATATGCTTAATTCAAAACTTTTTTTAGCTCATTTACCCACACATCCACATAAAATCAACCTTAATACTTTACCCTTGTCCGACTCTCATCACTTCAGACACTTATAGGATCCTTCCAATATCTTATTGTAACATGTCTGGATATAACATTTATTGTCAAATTTCTGATCCAATATTTTGCACTATCAAATGCTCAAACAACTACTCTGATAGTTAAAAGGTACATTAAATCATGGATTGCCGATCAAATCTGGATCCCTAGATCTACGTGCTTATGCTGACATCGGTTGGGCAACTGATACAGAAGATAGAAAATTTTGTGCTGGTTTTTTGTGTCTATTTAGGTCCTAATCCCATTTTTTGGTCCTCCAAAGTACAACCAATGATTGCTCGTTCATCAGTGGAAGTCGTGTACAGAGCTCTCATTGCAACCATAATTGAAATTCTTTGGCTTCTATGGTCGTTTCAAGAGCTCACAAGAACTTAAATAGAGTCGACCAAACTCTACAATGATAACACATTAACAATCACATTAGCTCAAGCCAATATGCTTAATTCAAAACTTGTTTAAACTCCTTTACCAACACATCCACATAAACTCAACCTTAACACTTTATCCATGTCCGCCCCTCATCACTTCAGATACCTTGTAAGGTCCTTGTAATATCTTATTGCAACACGTCCTGATATAACATTTACTGTCAACTTTCTAATCCATTATTTGCATAACGCAAACACTATGCATTATCAAATGCTCAAACAACTACTCAGATATTTAAAAGGTAAATTAAATTATGGATTACCCATCTTCCTAGAACTACATGCTTATGCTGACGCCCGTTGAACAAGTGATACAGATGATTGAAATTTTATTACTAGCTTTTGTGCCTATTTAGCTCCTAATCCATTTTTTTTGTTCCTCCACGAAACAACCAACAATTGCTCGTTCATCAACTAAAGTTGAGTACAAAGCTCTCGCTAAAGCCACAACTGAAACTCTTTGGCTTCTAAGGTTGTTTCAGGAGCTCACAAGAACTCAAATAGAGCCGACCAAACTCTATAGTGATAGCACATCAACAATCACATTAGTTCACAATCCCACTTTCCACACTTGCACAAAACAATTGAGGTTGGTGATCATTTTATTCGTGATAATCTCGAGCTTTAACATATAGATCTTTAGGATATTATGACCGAAAATCAACCAATGAATATACTCACCAAATCGCTTCCCCCCACTCAACATCAACTTCTCACAAGCAAATTTACTATCTGCTCCACAGATCATTCGCTTCAAAGGCGGTAATGAGCCATACCTGCGCCTCAAACTTGCGGCGCTTCAAGTATGAGCAAGAGTTTCACATGTTAATTCTCTCTCTCTCTCTCTCTCTCTCTCTCTCTCTCTCTCTCTATATATATATATATATATATATATATATATCATATAAAATGTATTCATATTTACCGTTTACAAGTTTGCCACCTTTCGTATCTATAAAGAGAGACCAAATAAAAATGTTAAAATAAAATAAACAGGATTTTATTTGTGTATCTCTCTGCTTCTTTCTTTATTCCTCCAGTAAAAATTTGTTCACAAGTAACAACTTTAAGGGAATGTTAAATTCAAATTTCCTTTCACAACTTGAAATGCCATATACTTCAACCATTAGCATATATATATTTCTCTTCACTTGACTCTTTCGGACTGTAAGAAAAATTATGAAACAAAAGAGAAACTCATTTATTCTGTGATTTATTAACCTTTTCCCATCATATTAATTCTGAAATGTAGTAAGAAGCCTTGATATACTCATTGTTAGAAAATGAAATAAGATCTTTATGCTGAGGATACTTTTAAAGTTTTATTTGGCTCCACTTCTTAGTAAACGTACACTTATCAGTCATATTACAGAACTAAGATATTGAGATCAATTTCATGCCACCGCCAAACACTATCTGATTATGGAGCGAATATTATGTGTGAGATCCGATGTGCGGATTGATGGTATTATGATAGTATTATGATGGTATTGTCGTGAATATCACCACAGTACCACCAAATCCGCACATATCCCATTCACACGTAATATTTATTCTCTATTATGAGAGCATGTTCTATCTGAAAATTCAAAGTTGTCCATGTGAGGCATTAACGGGCATTTTTTTATGATTGATTGCCATGTAAATTTTTTTTTTTGCTAGCTGTTTTACCTTCTATTTTCTGCATTATAAAACTTGTTGTTGTCTAATTAATAAAAGATGAGTTTGTATTACCATGTTGTTGCATTGAAATCAATGTTTTTCTTCTTAGCCTTCAAAAGCATTGCCGCAAAAAAATGCGGAAGCACGTAAAAAGTTTTATGCCATCCTCAGTTGAAATATTATAAAAGTATAGGAAGCCCTGTTGCATCCAGAGATCCAATAAAAAAATGTAATTAAAAGATTTTATGACTTGATGTAACATACCATGTGAAAGTCGTCTCTCTCTCTCTCTCTCTCACACACACACACACATCTCTCTCTCTCTCTCTCTCTCTCTCTCTCTATATATTAAAAAGGAATAGCAAGAGGGAGTTTCCAACCACCCCTAATGTGTTTAATAATTCTAGTATCACCTCCTTAAGACCAACTATATCTTAGGAGATTCGAACCACCGATCTGAGGGGTCTTATACCGTAGATGTCAACCAATAGGTTAGGGTACACGGCACAGAGATATATATATATATATATATATATTAAAAAAGATTGGCCAAAGGCTATTATACGAGTCTCTCGACCAACCTTGAACCCGACCACAGAGGCCTTATAAACTCTGCCAACTAAAGAGTCACAGCACACACGCGCACACACACACACAAACATATATAATGGAGGACAATGACTTAGCAAGTTTTAAGAAAATAATCACCTAACTTTAAAAGATTTTAACTTATTTCATAGGCAGTTTTTTTTCGAAATTAAGGGTCTGTTTGGGAAAGATGCAGCTTATCCAACTTTTGCTGATAAACAACCGATTCTGATAATCTGCAGATGAGTAGTTCATCCGGATAAGCCGTCTGACTGTTTGGTTTGTGTGTATGAAAAATAGCTTATTCTGGAAAAATGATCAATCTGCCCCTGTTCTGAATAAGTTGTTTAACTGTTTGGTTTTGTTTTTTGTAAACAACTTATTTGCAATTTTTTTTAGTTAAATTAATAATCTGTGTTAGCCGACCCCACGTAGTGGGATTAAGGCTTTGTTGTTGTTGTTGTTGTTTGTAAATTAATAATCTGTGTAGCAAAATTTATTATTTTCTCAAATGTCACAACATGAAAAATGTTAAGAGAAGAGAATACAAAAACATTTATATGACTCAAAAAGTTCTCATTACGAAAGTGAAGTACATATTCACACACTAATATGAATTATAATATGACCTTAAAAAAGGAAAAATAACATGTTAAAATTACAAGGAAAAATATGACAATATTGACTTTAAAATGTAAAAGCACATCACGACAAATGTTGCCCGGTTCTGATACCTTAAAACCCCGAGCAAACCTGTCCGACTGGGATGCTGTAGAAACGGAAGAACTCGAACCATATGCGGTGGTCTCCTGTTGTGGTACTATCAAACTTCTAGCATATGTGTCCAATTAGGATATCGTAGAAACATTTGCACTGTCAGCCCACCTGAAGAATTTGCAGTCTTCCGGTCCTTGTCCCCATCGCGGGCACCTGTAAAACTGCCTCCCGAAGCTATGTGTCTGGCGTGACGTGAGTAGCAAGGACGGTAGTCCTCAACGACACATCACTTTCTCGGGCTTCCATGAATGTCTGGAACTCATCGTCCTGCAGTTATTAAAAATAGAATAGATCAATAAAAAATTTGAGGAAATATAAATAGTATACTTACGGAAGTGTGGATGCAGCGGTTGCCGACAACAAATTTCTGTGGCCATCCAAACTACTCCACTGTTGTCTCAATAAAATATATTTAGTGTATTTTCAAGACTCAAGAGATAATAAAATGTAATTTACATTAATATCATCAGTTTGTATATCTTTATATATTCCAAACCTGCATTGATTTGTACATTAATACCCAAATCTGCATTTGTAGAAACATAACTGCATTGATCTCTACATTAATACCCAAATCTGTATTTAGATTGTTAACAATCAAATTTAAAAATGATACATTTTTATCTGTAGGTAAGCATCCTCAATCTTTTTTCTCTGTTTTTATCTAAATAAAATTTATAAGTTTGTATCCCTGTATCATTAAGGTAACAAACAATTCATACCAATGCTTCCTTGATGAAAATCCTAAGGAAATGGAGTTAGCAGGGCAGGTTTTCAACAACATACATATCAAATGCCAGGTAAAGAGGCATTACATGCATACCACCCAATTCCTATCTATTTACATATATAACAGCTCAACCTTTTTTTTTAAATTTATGCCACCCAAATTTCTTATAGCAGCGGTTGCCATTAAATAATTGGGTCATCCAAGCTGCTAGAAATTTTGTGGAAACAAAGCTAACCTTAAAACAGATCTGATATATGCAACCCGAGCATCTCCATACAGTACCCAATACAGGATCCATATAACTCTCAGAGGAATATCAAGCAGCCATGAAAAATGCACGAAATAAAAAATTCTCGGGATATCAAGCAACCAATTATTAACTGTGCTTCATACAACATTTGACAAAATTATTATGACTCCAACTTTCATTATCAAAATAGTGCATACATATGACTCAAACAAATGACATAGCAGCCATATAATAACATATCACATAATAAATCATTCATAATTGTTTTGCCAAGCTTTAGAATACATTAATTAATATTTTCGCTAATCTCGTCTGTCATTCCATCTCTCAAAGTTGTCATTTCAAATGTCACTTCACCATCTCTGGTGTTTGTCTCATGTGAATCAATTTCAAGTTGTGGTATAGTGCGACCCACATGATACTCGAATGCTTCTGGGGGAATTTGCATTAAATCCACATCAACCACGACATCAATGTTCACTGAGCATTAAGAATATTTACAGAATGAACCATTAAACAAAATGATAAGTTTAAATGGACTCGAGGCTTTTCACGAGTTGGTGAGGGAGAGGCAGTGATGAATGTCTTTTATTGAATAATTCTTTTTTTCCGCGTGCTACACCGCTAGACCTTTCAAAATCTGGGATGTGATACTTAGTATATGGATACTGCTTAAGAAACCCCCTTTATAAGGGATATTCAGCATCGACCAAATAGTATTTACATATTGCATAATGTTAGTTATAAATGGAAGTAGAATACAAAATTAATATCCCAAATATACATACCAAGAGGAGGGTAAGGGAACCCATATTCTCGGTTCCTAGTAGCAAACTTGAAAACACGGCTATCGCGTGCGCTACCTTCCCATCCAACCATCACGAAAGTAAAATACATATTGAAATCACACACGACCATGAGATTTTGTGTTGGGGATCCACACCGTCCGATGTAAGCGACTTTTTCTGCAGGAGACAAGCGTGCATCGACGTGCGTTCCGTCAATAGCTCCAATACAGTCCTGTGGTGCATAAAATACCCATAAACCATTCAAAATCAATATATGTTTTTTCTTTAAAATGAATATTATGTTGGGCACTTACCTTGAAGAAGGGCATGTATCGAGGATCACTTGCAATTTGTGTGGGAATGGTATGAAATGTTGGATCCTCGAGTTTTATTATCTTGTATGTCAAACTCACTAGCGCATTCAAACCCACAGAAAAATATCTACTAATGATTTCCGATGAATGTTGGAACCGCTCCATAGCTTCCCTAATAGATTCATTTTGGGATAAGATATACAGGGTAATTGTCAACACCACTTTAGCAGTTGTTCTTGATGACCCGTGTAATCGATGAAGGTCCCGAAGCTCATTAAGCAGGTCAGTTCATTAAAGGTCGAGAAATATCACCTTGGTCATACGGAATATGTTTGCAAACCTTGTCGGGTGTCCATATAATAGCTCCCCGACCCATTTATTCCCAATCTGACTTGATGTCATACAAGGGGTTTGGTCAACAGATGTATGATAATAGTAGTGTAAGAAGATGAGGGCGAGAGCAACTTTGCGGTTGTTGTTAAGTTGTTCTTCATCAATTCGACAAAATGTGGTAAATTATATATTTTTAAAAATGTATAACGTTGACTTGAAGTATTCGGAAAAGATACTACAACGTGAGAGTTAAACGAAGACATAAACTGTAACGACACAAACAATGACATAAAGTTAAAAGAAGACATAGAAGCAAAAAATCCATCACATAATTATTATAATTACTGGTTCTAAAATAAAAACAACTGTCAACCATAATCAGTCATTCATAAAAGAGCGCAAGTAAGAAAGACGGAATTCTGGGTCCAAATTTGCGAAGAACTGCCTACGAGTGGAATTCCCTAGCAACTTCACATATTTTAAATACATGGGTTCATCTTCCTTAGCACCGGGATATGTATTCAGGATTTTAAGGCACTCCTGAATTGAGTAGTTGTTTGTTGTTGGTGTTGGTGGTGGTGCAGTCTTCAGTTTGCAGTATTCAAGAATCGTCTCTATGTAATCTCTGACAAATGCGGCTCCAATTTTCTTCTTATCTGCTCTGGGACGCATTTTCCCACCGGTTGATTGAACTCTGTGTAAAATTGGCTGGGACATTCTCCAGAGTCAACTATGTGCTCGGATGTCATGTCATGTGTTAAACCAGCAAAGTTCTGGAAAGCATAAAAATGGTGCTTAAGAGAAAAATCGTATGTACAATAATATTTTTTTTAAGGAAAGCATAATAATTATTCTACTATGATTCATTTGAAATGAGTCATTTGAACATATAAACGACAATTCATACTTCTATATTGTCTGTATTGAAGATTGATAAGCCTCCCTCACAATAAACAATACTTCAAAACGAAGTAGGACATGAATCAACTCAAAACTCCTAAATAGTGACATTTCTAGAGCACATAAGAATGAGAAAAAATTTTTAAGACCAAAGGCCTGATTGAACCACCCAAAATTTGATATCTAAGCTTATAACACATTGGTGTCATATATCCACAACAATTCTATGCCTTTATGACACCCGGTTCTCAAGTGCAAATGTTCATATTTAAAAGAACAAGAGGATTTACATACTCAACATTTAAGTTCCTATGCATTTATAGATTTAATAGCAACTTCATCATATAGGGGCTAGCATGCATGAACAAATGAAAGTTTAGGTGTTACATATGTAAATATATAAGAATTTCATGACATGCATGAAAATTTCCTTCACAGTAATAACACACCCAAAAAAAGTAATACTTCAATTGCTAATAAGCCCGTCAACCCCCGCCACGCATAAGAGAAATTCTTATAAGCATTTGCATATAAACCACACAATTATTATGTATTTACACATCAAGCACCTATAAAAAAAGTAATCAATGGTTCTATGCAAAGTCCTTGAATCTTTAAACAAATATATCATTATTATCTAATTCTTATGCATGAGAGTATCAAATCGAAATATCATGAATATTCATGTGAAAGTTTGGGTGCATATTTGTAAATGGAAGGTTTCAGATTGCCCAAGGGAACAAAACAGCGAGCTATGAGGTTTCAGCTTGAGGAGACCCAAATCAGTGAATTATATTTTTCCAATCAATTCTTCCACTGATCGGCGCCTCTTAAAGGAATTCCAAATGCTTGCAATTCACCAAATCTATAGGAATAAAACCAGAAATCGTATCCTTTAGCACATCAAATGTGATTAGGAAATGAGGCACATATATGCTAGTGAATGAGTTATCATAAAGATTGAACCCATGAAGGTTCATAGAGGTTACCTCCAAAAGCTCAAAAGCAATCAATAAACTGCAAAATCGGCACCCCTCATAAGAAACCAGCATCAATCAGCGGGACAAAAAAAGCAACGATTAAACATTTCCAAAATTTTTCCACAGAAGGAGAAAGATTGATGATATTTTAAATTTTTCATAGCCACAACAACAAAAGGAAATCCCCTACATTCACCGAAATCATAGATCAAACATATAATATGTTAAAAAATAAGTTAAAATCACAGGTCTACATTTCCCCCACATTCAACTCCATATTCAACTCCACATTCACCGAAAACTAATGGATCTACATTTCCACAATAAATATTCATCAACCCTAAAGTGAATCTACTAAAAATCTCTATATTCACAGATAGTTTCTACAGAAGGAACTTCCAGGAGAAACAAAAGAGGAGAAGGACGAGAACAGCGGAGGGAGGACAAAACCTACGAGAAGAGCGGAGGGAGGACAAAACCTTACCTGCAGAGCGACTTCGGCCAAGGAGAAGGAGCGGAGCGCCGAAAGAACGAAAGAGGAGAGGTGCAACAAAAACGAACTGTTTCGAGGGGCACCGTAGTAAAACCTAGGATGGAAAACACGGATCGCGGGGATAGACCCGCGATCCGAGTGTAATATAAATTTAAAAACACGGTTTTCAAATACGCGGTGGAGCCGCGAGAAACAAACACATAGGCGGCGTTTTCAAAACGCCGCCGCACCTATAAGCTGCCCTAAACGGGCCTAAATTCACTTTTTAATTATTATATAAATGAAAAATGAGCATTTAAATACTAAAATATAAACTTATAAGAATTATATGATACACGCCTAGTTAACATGAAAAATAAAATCTTTGTATTATATTTACACACAATCAAATAGCTCATAAGTACTCGAAGTGCACCGTTTTTACTCTATTCTATATGCAACTAACCAAACATAAAAAAATTCTCTCAATTACTTTACAATCAATCAAACAACTTCTAATATGCATATTACACTACAATCAAAATACTTTGCAATTATTTTATACTTTATTATTTTTTCAACAATTCAAACAGCTGCTTGAATTCAACAAATTTACCATGAATAGCTAAGTCGGACGTGTTATATGTGAACTTATGCTAAGTTTAAGCAAATTCAACCTAGGGATATTTAAATATACATGCAAATGTTCTACTAGCCTCTGAAGACTTTTTCTTACAGTAAAAAAAAAAAAAAAAAAATTGCAGCATTACCATTTGTTAAAAGAACCCTTGTTTTGTTTTGCTAGGAGATGGAAGAACATTTGCGTCAGCAACAGTGAATATTTAATTTAAGAAAGAGCATTGTTATTTTGACCCCCAATTAATGAACTAAAGTAAAAGGGCACTTTTGTAATGTGGTACCGCTCACCTACCACATCTCACCTACCGTTCACCTACCGTTCACCTACCGCTCACCTACCTCCCACCTACCTCACACCTATCACTCTCTTGCTTCTATAAATAGAGAGGGTGTGAGGCTTAGGAGAGCAAGGGAAGAAATCTTAAGGGTGTGAGGCTTAGGAGAGGAAAGGGAGAAGAGATCTTAAGCTACCACAAAGGAGAAGAGAATAGCTAGAGAGCTAGAGAGGAGGAGAGCATCTTGAGGCAGAGAGGGAGGTAAGGAAGATGAGGGCTCATCTCTATGTATAAGCTATGTATTCTCCATTTCTTTTGCCTTAGTGAAATATTTGATTGATTCCCTCCCGTGGACGTAGATCCAGTTGGATCGAACCACGTAAACGATCTGTGTTTGCTTGTGTTCTTTTTCATCTCATTTCTATGCCAGAAAGTACATATCTCACAACAATTGGCGCCGTCTGTGGGCAAAAGTCAAAACTGCGACCTCAAACATAAAACCATGAAGAACGCCGCTCCAGTTCCAGCTCAAGTGCGAAGGGGTTTTTGAAAACGCCGCGGTACCGTTTGGTTTATGCGTTTTGCCCGCTTATCCGAAAATGCGGTTCCACTTTTATACTAAACGCAAACCGCGGGTGTCGAACTTCGTTGTTGACCCGCGAGCCGCGTTTCAGGAAAAGCTGCTTATCCTGAAACACACAAGCTGTCCTAAACACAATCTTAATTACTGTGTGTTCTATTTATTGGTACTTATTCACATAAATTTGTATGCATCTTCCCCCTCCAACTTATCACAATTTATGTTTTTTTCATCTTTCCCTTCGGCAATATATGCCGCAATCTATGCGCATTGTTATGGGTGTTATCTATTTATGAATTGAATGGTAGTTTTTTATTATTTTTATTATTTATTATTATTATTATTATGTTTTGAGAATGAAGAGGTAAACTTGGTTCTAAATTAGGAAGACAATTAATTAGCGCAGGGTGAACTACCGCCTAAATTCGTTACATTAAATTGACCATAAGGGGCCCACTACATATAATAGATTTATAGAATTATTTTAATAATTAGATATTTAAATAACCATCCAAATTAATAAATATAATATTTTAACCACTCAAAATTTAAATATAACATTTTAACCATCCAAAATCTTCAAGAGTGGATTTAGAAGAGTAATAGTAATGAAAACATATATATATATATATATATATATATATATAATTGTATTGTACCAAATAGAAGCAATCCTATTCCTTACCCTCTTTTAAGCCATAAAGAACATTGACTAATCCACAGTTTGTTTCTTAATTTTGTAGTTAGGTTGGGATACCAGCTTTCATTCTAGAGTTCCTACTTCTCCCTCACCTGAGGGCTAACAATCTTGCATTAGTTTCTAATCATTTGGACCAAATTGGGAATTTTAATCTGTTACCTTAAAATCTCCAATTCTCCACCCTACAAAGTATTTTTCTCTATTTATTTACAGTAAACCCCATGGATATCATCCTCACCCATGAAATTGAATGTGACTCTCACCATATTGTAGAAATCATAGCCTTCTCAGATCATATGATTCTCAACATATATTAACATTTCAGTTGCCCAAATCAAAAGGTAAATCAAGGTTGGAGTTTAAATCATCACAAATTATTGACATTTAAAACTAGATAAAATAAAATTAATTCTTCACAAAACCATATCTCAAAGTAGAGAAAAGGACAAAGATGACGACATAGAATTTATGAGCAGGATATGACAAAACATTTATTTCATTTATAAAAACAAGTTTACAAAATAAAGAGATAAATGACACAACTTATCTCACAATCCTTCCTAAGTAAATCCTGAGAAGTTCTCTTTAAGCACTTTCCCTCATTACAAGCACTCTCAATTCTCTCTTGGAAGTGTAATGAAGAAGAAATCTCTCACATTCCCTCTCCTCTTACAACCCTTGAAGAAAATCTCTAAGTCCTTGACTTTCTCTCTACCAAACTTCTCTTCTCTCTCACACACCACACTCTCCTTTCTCTTTCAGCATCCTCACGCCACCCAGACATACCTTAGACTCCTCTCTCTTTTATTAGAGGCTAGCTCCCATCCAATATGAATTCAAAATTCCCTTCAAAATTCTTTTCAAAACTCAAACCTTTTGAATTCCAAAAGGCATGTCCATTTATTCAAGAGACATATCCCGTCATTAGAGAACCTTGCAAAGTGTCTAGAAGCATTGAATCACTCCATGGGGTGTTTGAAATGTTTTGAGCCTTAAAGTTTGTGAAAAATTCATTCCAAACTTCATTAATTCATCAAGTTTTTTACCTGGCGCTTCAGGCGCCAAGTCACCTAAGTCCGCACTGTTTTTGGGCTCTGGCGCTTCAGGAGCCAATTCTGGCACTTCAGGCGCCATATCTGGCACTTCAGGCGCCAAGTCTTTGTATAATGGAACTTCAGGCACCATGTTTAGTTCTTCAAGCACAAGGTCTCTCTAAAGTGGTGCTTCAGGTGTCAGAATCACAAAATTTGCTATTTTGGCTCCAAATTTCATCTTTTTTTGCTACTTTTGCTCCAAATGCTTAAAAATTATATGCTTGCAAAAAAAAACATGAAAATAACCTTTCCTAAATTGCAATATCACATAAAATAAGCATAAACTGTACACTTAAAATAACACATTATTTTGGTGTATCAAAATCCCCCAAACTTAAATGTTATTTGTCCTGAAGTGACACTTTTACTACATAAAAATATGACTTAGGAAAGAGATTAACTTATAAAGTTCTATACTTTAGTTTAATAAATAAAATAACAAAATTTAAAAAAACTTTTAATAAGTTAGATTAAAACTATAATTCTAAGAATTTTTAGTAATCAAATCTAAGATTTTTGAATCTCTATTCATTTCAAGAAGATAATTTGTTATATCAAAGATACTTAGAATATCAGTATGAAAGATAATTTCATGAATACTTTAATATTTTGGATTCTAATACTTAAAAAAAATTTAAAAATATGTAATAAAGCCTTTTCCTCATGTTGATTCATGTGAATCCAATTTTTTATCAGGCATTTCCTCAAGCTTCTCCTCACATTCCCTTTTTTTCTTTCTTTTCTTTTTAGAATCTTTTCAATCCTTTCTTTTCTTTTTATTTTTAAAGTGACAATTACTATATCTTTATAGCATTTAATAATTTTGAACTACACTATCATCTTCTTATAGTTAAAACTTTTTATATTTTTTCACTTTATAAATTCATATTAGTTTTGATGATTTGTCTTAAAGTCTCATTCGTTACTTATTACATAAAACTAAAACATTATTAATACTTCAAAAATAAAATTTTATTTACTTTAAATATAAAAACATAGTTTTATCCTTTCATATTAAATATCTTTAACTTTAAAATTGAGCTTTATTATTAAAAACTTTTACCTAGTTTACCATAATATTTGCAATCATAAATATGGGCATTTAAAGTTAAACCCAAATATCCAATGTCATGTTAAATTAATTGAAAAAATATAGTTAATTGAGGAAAAATAAAATTTAGTTTCACTTTTTCTTCTTAAAAGAAAATTTTCTTTCCCCGAAACTTAAGTTTTAAGTAATTAAAAATGTTCAGTACAGAAATTTTTTTTGTAGGTGAAAGAAAATAGTAAATGGATAAAAATAAAAACAATCCTCTAGAGAATTTTTGAATATGAATTTGAACTCTGGTATACTGCATGTGTTAACTTAAAAAAATGCAAGTTTTGAAGCACTAAATGAAACACATGATACTTCAAAGTACTTGCCAAGCATTAAAAAATAAATCAGAAATAAAAATTACTAGAAATGCAAAAAAATAAAAATCTACAATTACTATTACAGTTAAGTTCATAACACAACATTAAAATGAAAGTTTCTACTACAACAATTTTAAGGAAAATAAATAAAAAACAATCAAACTCCTAAAGTAAAATCAGTCTTCATCCTCTTCCTCCTCCTCATCATCATCATCTTATTCTTCTTCTTCTTCTTCTTCTTCATGAGCTGGAAAATAAGGAGTAAAACTGGGGCAAGTTGGAAATTTCACATTATATTCACCCATAAGATATCTAGTCAGGGCCTCCTGATATGCTATATCATATTGCACTCTCGTTTTATTATACTCATCATTATATGCATTCCTTGCTTCAATTCCTCCAATCTTGTTTTCAGACTCACCATATTTATATGTTGTATCATAAGATGCTCCAAGATGTTTTCAAGTGGAGCAGATCTAAAAGTAGATGTCCCTACAACAGATGTTGAGTCTCTATCACATCCTCCACTCCTAGATTCAACAAATGATTCAAATCTTTTAACTATATGTCACCCAATTGGTTTCTGTGGCTACAGTTTTCTTCATTTTAAAGGAATTCTATATCAGATTATTCACTAAAGTAAAAATCAGAGCAAGGTATCTCAAACCACCAGCTGTAGCACTTCTGGTTATACTTCAAGCATGATGTACTTTAAGAGCGCTAGCATCTACTACTTTCATTTGTTGAATGCAGAAATTTAGCACAACTCTTTTCTTTGTTACTTCACTCAGATGATTTGTTGGAAACAATTTTGCGAAGATGAAGTAATTTCATACCTTTGATTGAAAAGTCATCATGGAGGTGGAGAAATTAACTTTCTTATTGTTATTGATTTTCCATTCTCCTTATCCATTAGTCAAAAAGGCAATTAGTTCATCCAGTGATGAGTCAGTCATCACGAATGCAACATATTCACAATGGAATACATTCCTAAATCCATAAAATGCATTTAAATTTACTATAGAAAACTTAACTTGCTTACCTCTCATGAAGATGTGATCATCTGAAGTAAATCACAAGTTGGCATAGAACTCTCGGATCAATTGTACAATTGCTATTACAATAAAGCAGCAGAATCTCTCCCATTTTTTAGCGACAATCAATCACTCGATCTCTCCACCTGGTTTAGTAAATGCTTGTTTATGAATCAACTTTCTCGAACCCATTTGAGTGTTGTAACTATGTTGGGACTTATAATTACAGATCTTCTCGAGTCAAAATCTCCCGTAGGTTTTCCTTTTTTTACACATGGAGTCATTTGAATTTCTATGAAAATCCAAATAAATTACAAAATCGATAATCTAACTTCACAAGTAAGATTATTCGATAAGAAACCAATCACCATGGGTTTTCTTAAAACTACTTCAACAAATTCTCAAATTTTGGATTTTTCCATAGTGTAAGATAAATCCATGGTGAGTGATCTGTATGTAAAAACCGCTTTAATAATGCTAGAGAAGAAAAGAGAAGGAGAAGCAGAGAGAGAGAGGCACTGGTGAGAGAAGAAAACAAGATAACAAAAATTCTAACATAAATAAGAGGCATTTACAAAAATACCACACAATTCTTATGGATTTACAAAAAAGCTCATATTTATTTGCATATCCTTCCAATCTCTAACATCACATAAAAAAATATCATCATCACAATCTTTTTATAAGAAATACACACATTCATGCATAGATTCATGACACCATTAAGTAAATATCAAACTTTGGGAGTTAGATATGTAAACGCTTAAAAAAGAAATGTGTGGCATGCACATGATTTCACCCCAATATTCCTAATATCTATCTAAACACAAAAGAAGTCATATTCTAGATAATTTATATGCACAAATGGAAATGTCAAAAAGATTAGGTTGAAATCAGACAAGACATCCCTCTCCATGAAT
This sequence comes from Phalaenopsis equestris, assembly GCF_001263595.1. Lineage (NCBI taxonomy): Eukaryota > Viridiplantae > Streptophyta > Magnoliopsida > Asparagales > Orchidaceae > Phalaenopsis > Phalaenopsis equestris. Next base: position 2,134,327 of record NW_018164536.1, read on the forward strand.
CTCTTGCACATTAAAAAATCTCCATACTCTACTTTATCACCTTTGTCCCGACATTGATGGTCCAATTCTTGATTTTCTCTTTGAAAGAGACAGGTGGGTTGCCCCACTCTTGTATTAAAATATTTAGGTTTTTTCAAGGTGGCTAATGCCTGGCTTCCATTAAAGGAATCAAAGTAGAGACTAGAATTTGATAACCTGGAGCAATATCTTGCCAAGTGATTTAAAATACCAATTCATTGACTTGGCTAGCCCGTTCTGTGTGTAATTTTATTGCGGATGGTGGCCCCCTACACAAATATTTGATGTAATCGGTCCAATCTCGGGTTTAATGACTTTGATTAATTAAAATGAGGTCATATCAGTCTATGTGAAATTATTCAAATGCTAGTGAATTCGCGTCAATATGGAGGATTTTATACTACTGAAGCCTAACAGATTTTAACATGTCACTTAAATTTTCATATAGAAAGATTTACGTACATACCATCCAATTCCTATGTGCTTACATATCAGCCGCCTAATTTTCAATTTATATATATATATATATTGTATTTCACTTTTTGAAAGATATAATAATGGAATTTTTCATGTGATATAAAAAATTTGGGTGGTAGAAATGTAAAAAAGTAAAGTTTAGGAGTTAGATATGTAAATACATGGGAATTGGATGGTATGTATGTATATATGTCCCTTTCATATAATCCATTTTAATATTTTTCAACCGTTGCTAGAAAGAACTTCTGGAACCTTTATTTTCATCATCTTTATATTAAATGTTTGGAGAGAATTTTATGAATTTTCATTCTTAAATTATGGCCATCAGCTGCCAAACGAGATGACATGTCTATTTTTGCGAGCTTTAAGCATAATTTGTCATTCATAAATATAAGTAATCCCCTGCTATAGATAGTGAAGGGCCTTCATAGTTAGTTAGAGGACCCTACAGAATAAGCCCCATAGCTGAAAAAACTTTTTAACTTATAAAATGCATAAAAATAGTGTCTATAAATAACAATGTTAAAAATTGCATAATTGGAGGCGTTCTTCTCTGCAGAATCATGCCGAGGTATACGCCTCACATGATTTTCGCGTTGTATATGCCTTAGTATTGATGAGGCATGCAATAAGGCGGGCTTCGCCTTGCCCAAGCTGAGGTGTCCACCTCTTATTTTATACTAGGTATTCTGCAGAATGTCTGTTTCCTTCGAACACAAGCCTCCGATCTCCGTCCCCCCGTCTCCCTCTCACACTGACGCTTGGATCACCACCTGCTGCATCAGCCAATGCCATTGAAGCCGACGCCGATGCTGCCCGATCTTATATCGTCGGTGCCACCGCAGCCACTTACTGCTTCGGCTACAGCTTGTTGCACCTACTGCTGCCACACCACCGCCCAACCTGCCTCTTCTTGTTGCTCTCAACACAGTCACCTAATGCAGCGGCCCTGCCGTCAGATTTTACAATAGGTTTGTAGCTTTGTTTGACATAAAAGAAATGCAATTCTCTTCTCTGCTCTCTTTTATAAGCTGGATAGTTGAGTTAGAGTGCTCTAGTTTTAGTTCAAACAAAATTATTTACTTTTATTGTGATCGTTAACTTAGATTCTTTGTTGGTGCATATTATCAAAGGTGATTTTATGGTGACTTAGAACATATTTAGGTTTGGATGTCAATTAACATGATTTATGTCTATAATACCATATTTTATAATGTGAAAGAGCTGCATATGCTTTCCTAACACAAGTTATTAGAATCAAGTTTTATCCATTATTAGGGAAGATCAAATGGTTTAATGTGTTACATATTTAGCAAAACATAATACAATTTTTAAATTGTGAAGCTTACGCCTTACCTCCCGAACGAAAAACATCTCAATACCCAATCGAGCAACTTTAACATTGATAAATATTATTTAAACTTTTATAACAATTGTATCAAATCATGGCGATACAAAAGAACAAGTCATTTCACTTTCTAGGGCAAGTTTTGGCAGGTTTTTCTCAGGATGCAGAATATGTTAACCAAACATAGTTCAATTACATGTTTAGGGTTTAGGGTTGTGTCCATCTACAACAATGGGCCCTCATCATCAACAGTGAAGAAGAAAGAAAACTTAAAACAGGGCAATTCACATGAAAAAAAGAATATAAAAAATAATTACACTCATCGTCAAAATTTAACATTCTATAGAAGAAAAGCTCCCACTTGTATGCAGAAAATGCTAAAATAAAACAATTGCTTAGAAGAACTTGCTTAAATAATATAGCATGTAACAAACAAACTTACAGTTGAAATTTTACAGGGGCAAATGTGATTTAGCAACTTTAAAAAAGTTCCAGTCATCTCACATTCTCGCAAAAGAATATTCTTGACCAAGCCTTCAATCAATTCCAAGAAGTTCCGCTGTCCTCTAATCCTTAGACCCCAAGTGTCTGAAGACTTCCATAAAGATTAAAGAATAATTTCTACAGAACTCACTGCACTTTAACCCCTTCTGAGATCAGCTTCAATGGGACTTTCTCCTGCCTTGCAGAGGTGGAGGGCAACCCTCGAAAAAATCAGATAAGGCCAACTCGAGATCCTCGGCTGAGTACTTTATATACATCTCAGGGTGTCTCCCACTCTCTATATGTTGCCTGAACCGGCCCAAAAAGAATCTGTAAGCTGGAAGCAATTTCTCAGATATTGAAATCCTTAGCTCCTCCCTCAGTTGGGACTCAGGAACGAACCATGCGGACTGTGTTCGGTGAACTTCGTCAAAAGCAGCATTGAATCCTTTGAATCTCTCTCTCAGCGTTGATTTTGACACAGAAGATGAGAAGCTTCCACCAACATGTAACCCCTCATCTCTCAAGAAATAGAGGATCTTTACCCAAGTTGCTCTTACATAGCTAGTGGCCAGTTGCCGGAACTTAGCTGTGAGTTTCTTTAGGAAATCATCCCCAATCATTTCGTGCAACTCAGGGGAGCCCTTCACTTTCTGGACAATGTAGTGAAAATTATTCATTAAGAAAAGGTGGGAGAGGGCAGCGTCCTTGTAGAGCTGTGCCTTACTCTCCATATTGAATTGGAGGATGACGATTATCCAGATTAAATGGGATGCAAGCGGGGAGAGTTTTGCCGGCTCCGGCAGGTCAACTTCTGGTAAAGCTTCGCCGGCTTCATCGCCAGGCAACCGTTGGACTGCCGGAGGCTTTGATACGATCAGCTGAAGCAGTGTCTGCTTGTAATCCGAAATGAGACTGATGTAATTCATCACATACCTCGTAAGCGGGTGAATAGTACCTCCAGGAACAGGAATTTTTGAGGGCTCTCTAAGAACGGCACTCTCAAATTCGGATAAGATTCCTCGAACGGCATCAGCAAGCCTGGTGATGATATCAGATACCTGGGTGTTGAGTGATTCCAAGGCCCTGGAATGGAAAACGACGGCAACGTCGGGAAGTAAATCCGAGAGGGCATCATGAAGGTCGAGGATTTTGAAGAGCTTTTCAGGAGAACGACGGCCGATGCTGATTGCCTCTGCGAAGCTCAGCAGTTGTACCGCCGCTCCCTTCACCGTTTCAACAAAGGGGGCCTCGTCACCCGTAGAGCCGGCGAAGATGAGGTCGCAGAGGCGTTGTTCACTGGCGAAAATAATACGAATACAAACCCTAGCAGCGCGAATCCACCGACGGATCTTAGATTCCAGAGCGACCCAGTCCAGCCGCTGAACGTCCCCGATGCTGAGCCTCTCAATCCCCAGATGGCGGAAACAGAGCTCCAACGCGGACTTGCGGACGCTTCCGTAAACCTGAAAACACTCACGGCCGTATCCAGCTGCAATCATCCGATCGGCGATGCTGCGGAGGTCCTGAGCGGCATCATCAGGTAGGAGATCGATCTCACGGATGCTGCTGGTGGAACGGTAGCTCGGTGTGTTGCTCCCCTCGAGATTGTTGCTGCTCCCCACACTCCGCCGGAGATTCAATCCCTCATCCTCGGGTTCAGGCTCCGGTAGATCTGGCATCAGGTCACCTGAACTGGATCGTGGGAGGGAGAGGGAGTTCAGATCGATGATCGAATCGATCTCATAAGCGTTTGCACGGGAGACAAGTATGTGGCGGAACTCGTCCTCGAGCCGTACCATGGCGATCTGGATAGTACTGGCGGCTGTCCCGGACTTCCTAGGGCTACCGCTAGCTCCGGCCGGAGAGTTCTTTAAGGCGCGGCGGATCACATCCACTGCCTGGAGGTATCGCTCCGCCTCAGCGCGATCTTCGCCATCAAACACCATGCGGTCACTACACGGCGAAGCTGTCGGATCCCACTGAAGAATGAGCTGTTCAGCGGCCTTAAGATCTGCCGCCGCTGCCGGCGGCGGCTGGGGGGGGGGGGGGGGGGAGGGGCGGCGCTTCCATCAGAGCCATCCATTGCAGAGAAGCAGAGGTTGAAGAGAAGTGTGTACTGCAATCGAGGGAGCGTTCCTTTTTTTTTTATTGATATCCCTTTGCAGAGGAAAGGAGATCGACGAAGTTTGACTTTTGACCACATACGGTAACGGCGCTTGCGGGCGACGGCAAAATTTTAATTTCATATTAAAAATACAGTTATTTATTTATTTATTAAAAATAACCAAATTTTACATATATAATATTACGTGTGAGATATGTAAACGCATAGGAATTGAGTGCTATGCATGTAAATTATATTTTTAATATATAAAATTATGATATTAAATATTATAAATATAAAATTTTAATATTAGATTATACATAAATATCTTAATTTTCTTAATACGAATATGATAAGCGCGCCCGTGAATTTGATTTGTGTCCTCCGTACGTACATTTAAATTGGCAAATGACAGGTGTGGATCGGATAAGTGGCGTGTGATTTTTGCTCACGAGTTGCGATTTAGCTCTGAGCTCGAAATTTACTTAAATAATGTTAAATTAAAATTAATTTTATGAAGTTTAGAGTAATTTACATATTATTAGGGGTTCGACCTTGGCTGGGGCAGAGCTTGTTTCACATAGAGCTGTCAAAACGGGTCGTTGCTGACAAATGGCTCGTTAAAAAGTGTCTGTTCGGCCCATTCTTTAAGTTAATGAGCAGAGTATAAACAACCCGAATAAATATTTGTTTGATCGTGTTCGGTTCATTTTGGCTCGAAATACTACTAATCATATATATTTTTAAAAATGATGAATATTTTAAAAAAAAATTTTAATTAACTACAAAGCTACAAAGATTTATAATTAATTAAAAGTATTAATTAAAAAAATATAATAAGAAATTTTAAATTAGATTCATATGATGTTTTAAATCTCACCCCAATCCTTAACATCTTATGGCTACGTCATTGGGGCTATCAAAACGATTCTTTGTCCGTGAATGGCTCTTGTTCGGCTCGGTAAGCAAATGAGTCGAACACGAACACATTTTTTGAGCTTGAAATATAAACGAGCCGAACACTAGCTGAGCTCGCTCGTGTTCGGCTCGTTTACACCTCTAGTTTCGGATATTATTTAAATTTATTTAAAATATTTATATTCTATAAGATTTGAATGCAAAATTATTATTAAAAGAAATAAGCAATCATTAACAAAATGCATGTCAATTTTATTTTAGCCAATTATACTATGGTGTAAATTAATTAATTTATTATTTTTTGTCATGCTAGAATGAGACTTGATGCTACCCTACCACTCAAAAACCTATATAAGAAATCAAAGCTCTAATAACTAGTGTTAACAGTTGCTGTATTTTGCACTTTTTTTTTTCTAAATATAAAATAGTTTATTTTTTGAAGGACTTAAAATGATATTTAAGTATTTTTAATATTTTTAAAAACCTCTATCGTTATACTAGTAGTTGCCGACCACTGCTATAAGTGTTACTCGAGATAGCCACTATCATCACATGTCAGTTTTTTCATATCAAAATATATATAAAATAAAATTAGAAACAAAGATATCAAATAGCCCTTTCTATATTGCTAGTCTTTCCTTTCTACGTGACCCATTTGAAAAGTTAACGTTCTATTCTTTTTTCTTCTTTAAGTCAAGAAATCTGTCTCGCTCAATATTTATGTTTTTTTTTTTTTTTTGCATATTTTTCATGTACAACTTACCGTATTACAATGTGATGAACATCTCTGATCATTTGGGTACAAATCTCATTATTAAAAAAAAAATGATAGTTAACAACAAATTGCTAGACACAAACACCGAGAAGGCTCGCCTCGCTTTCCTCTCGAAATGGGAACTCTGCTAGCATTTTTAGGATCACATAACTTCTTCCTACTTTCTTCATACCTTTGAGTGTTTTCTTCATTCATATGCATTGAGTGTCATGTCCTGGCTTTAGGCTTTGCCTTTTAGCTTTTCATGCATCCACTTTTTTCTCCCTATTTCATCTTCTCTTCCTGTTCCCTTCTTGGCATTGAGCCAGCAATATGTTATAAAAGGCTTTTATCATCCCAAATCCCTAATCCTTCTAATTTTTTGCTTTCTTATTTTCTTTTGTGAATGAGCAATTATCTTTTCAGATTAAGATGTTGAAAATGGCTTTAAACCGTGGAGTCTTGCTTTGGTTAGCTATGCATTGAGGAAGTGTTCTTGCTATGATAATCTTTTGCAAGTCATTGATAGGCTCAAAGATATTGCTAAATCTTTATTACTTGCAGAAGGGTTTTTTCTATTTATATTTTATTGTGTTGAAGATCTTCAAATAATTTTGAGGGGAGAAAATTTATTAATGAAAGGACGTTCATACTTAAAAGATTATCACATGCTTTTAAATCAATTAAGGAGGATTTCAAAGTTGTCCATATTTGGATTGAATTTCTTAATTTTCTCCTATGTTGATGCTTGAAGAATGGTTTTTCCAAAATCACTAATAAAATAAATATCCTATTGGCTCTTGATCAACTTACATAATGGCTCACATCATACTTTTGTTAGTGTTTGCCTTAAATTTGTATAGATGTTATTCTTTTCTTGAGCTTATTACTTTGGTTATGAAAGATCAAATTATTGTAAAAACTATTTATTTATAAATGAAAATTTGCAGTTGTAAGACTTGTTAAGCATTTTCTCATGATCTTTCTTTTTATTTGAAGTCTCCTTACTGCCATCATGTTATTATCATTCATGTTTTTCATGGTAGTACTAGAAACAGAAATAGAATTTGTTTTGTTCAAATACCTCAAAGAAATACATATTTTCTACTCATCTTAATCTTATATGACCCTCATCTTAATGTTCTTGCCGAAACATCTTTTTATAGTTTTAATTCTTCTGGTTGGGCTAATAGACCTTATATTGAAATTTGATTGATATTGTATGATGTTCATTTTACTTATGCCAATATTTCTAGAAGAATTTATTCCTTCATTTCAGAAAGATGTTGGAGTTAATGTTAACCAAACAGGTTATGATAATGCTTGTAATCTTTTGGCTACTCGTGTGATTTTTGATGTCATTATTGTTGATCTTTGTCCTTCCTATGCTTCTCTTCCACTTACTTATAAGGCAAAGAATAACTACTGAAAGGAGAAATTACGCCACACTAATTTATATTTTATTGTTATGTTATATCTTAACATTCTTGCTCGGAATGTTAGCAGGTTTAATAATAAGGCTCTTATTGATGATTGTAAGAAAGTTATTTATGAAAAAAAAATATCATCTTATTTTTGTTTTAGTAATTGAGTTTTATCTCTTTTATATTTCTGACATATTCTTACTAGATCATTTTAATTTTTTTTTCATCCGGTTCGGAGTGGTAAAGCCTTGAGTCCTAATGATTTTTCTTGTAAATTCTTCAAGGATTCTTGGCATATTATTGAGTTTGATAGTATCAATACTATCAAGTATTTTTTATTATCATCAAGTTTCCTCATAGCATTAAACATTATGTTATCAATTTAATTTATAAGAATTATTTGGCCCAAACTCTTAATGAATACAGACTTTTTTTCGTAATATCATGTATAAAGTTATTTCTAAACTTCTAGAAGATATACAATTTTTTTTTTGTAATTTTATACCCATTGCACATGCTACATTCATTAAGGGTTGGAATATCATTAAAAATATTATTATAGCTATCTAGCTTTATATAGTTTCAATTCTAGTAATTTTTTGAAGAAAATTTACTCTAAAATTGATTTGATGATGACTTTTGATAATATGAATAAAAATTTTCTTCATTATAGAATGTGATTCTCTGTTATTGACATGCATATAAAATGTATTTATTTGTCACATTATTTTCACTTGATTTTATGTTTATATTATGCTTTGTGAAAGTTTTTGGTGTTACGATGCAAAATTAAGGAAAGGAGGAGGATAGGAGTCTGTAAAAGTTTTTGGTGCCCAACACCTAGGTTGAACCGTGTAGGCCGTTTTTGTGCAGTTCGGATGCATCTTTTTGTTGGGAGAGATATAAAAGCCATGAATTTGACTAAGGAGGGGTCATTTTCTGCCATTTTGAAGCATGAAGCCTCTTAGGAAAAGACCAAACAAGATCTTCAACTTGTAATTAAATGTAGAGAAGCTAGTTTTATGGTGTTTGTGAGACTCTGTAGTTATATCAAAGTCATTCTAAATGAGAAAGAAGAGAGATAATTGCTTTAGAGTTCTTTGTGTAGTTTGATTTCATTTCAACTTTTAAAGTCTTATGTAATTGATTTCTTCTTCCAAATAAATTGTTTATGTAAATATGTGTAAGCATGAGTAGTGAGTAATTCTCTCATTCTCTCTTGAAATGGGGATGTAGGATTTATGAGTGTGATTTCTTATGTGATTTATGTGCTTAATCTTAAATGGTGATGTTTAACCTTTAGAATCTCTTTTACTTTGATTGTGGCCAAGTGAATTGTTAATACTTACCATAAATTATGAGATTCGAAAGAGATCATAATGGAACGATGAGGTTAATCACATTAACTCAGAAGAATATGAATATTACCTCTAGGTTAGTGCAAATTTTTTGGGAGAACTTAGTTCTTAGGGCTAGATACTGGATTTAGGGAACTAAACTAAGTTTTTTTAGCGAAACTTCCTTAGACCAACAGGAGAGAGTAAGGCAGATGGTTTTGTAGAGTTATATTGTTATTGCCTCCCCAGAACTCTTTCTTGGTTCGCCTCTGTTTGTTTTAGCTCTTGTTCAGATTGAATTAAGTTCAGAGACGTTTGAAAAAATAATTAAATTTAACATTTTTTTAATACAACATAAAAATTAAGCATAAAAATATTATCACAAATTTACATTATTAATTCTATAAGTAATTTGAGCAAAAAAAATGAGCTAAACACCAATGATTAATTGTTTGTTTGTGTTCGGCTCATATATAAAACTAAAAAAAAAAAAAATTGTTCACGTTCGACTCAAATCGAACACCATCAATCCTAAGACTCGAATTTTCAACCATTTATTTCTCTTTCTCATTTCCTAATTATTAAATAATAATTAAGTAAAAGTTTTGCAACAATGAGTATGGAGAAACTCTTATATAGATATTTGAATATCATTGTTTTTCCATTTTAAGGCGCCCATCCAGTGTTAAAATCATGTTTACATTTATTTGCTAATGTTAAAAAAAAATGCATAAATACCACTCAATTCCCATGCAATTACATATCTAACACCCACTTCACTTTTTATACACGCCCATTTTTCTATATTTGAAATGAGGTAGGAAAGCTTAGGGTGATATTTATAAGAAAAAATTTCAAAAGCTAGATATGTAAATAAACCTAAAGTGAATAGTATGTGTGTAAATGCCCGATTATTTTATATAATGAAAGCCCCTGTCACAGTGAACAAGGCGGTGCGGTCGCGATTCTTGGTCCCATGTTGCGGCGTGTTGCACTTTAGGAGAAGGAAGCTATTGCAATTAAACAGCTCAAGAGTTGGGCTCGTTAAGAAGTTTTTGTTTGGTTCATTCGGTAAGTTAACAAGCCGAACATGAACAACACGAATAATATTTGTTCATTAGTGTTGGGCACATTTTGACATAATATATATATATATATATATATATATATATATATATATATATATATATAAAAAATATATTTTGGGAGTGTATTTTTTAAGAATTTAGGGTCTGTTTGGGGCAGCTATAGCTTATTGAATAATCTGCTGATAAACTGATTAAAAACAATCTGTTGATAAGCTAGTTGCAGTGACTATTACAAATTTTTATTTTCTTGGAAAAGTCAAAATGTTGCCAATAAGCTCAAACCACACCTAGATATGTGCGGTGTGAAAACGTTATTTTCTGCGTTTTGAAACTGCATAAGCTGCCAAAATGCAGTTTACTCAAACATGTCAAACGCGTTTTCAAAACGCCATCGCACCAAATAAGCTGCCCCAAACGGGCCCTTAATTGACTACAAGGCTACAAAGATTTATAATCAATTAAAAGTTTTAATTAAGAAAATAGAATAAAAATTATAAAATTAAATTTCAATGATGTTTTAAATATTGCCCAAATCCTTAACATCTTATATTTACAAGATTAGTGTTGTCAAAACAGCTCTTTGTTCGTAAACGGCTCGTGTTCGGCTCGCTAAGCAAACAAGCCGAACATAAACACACTTTTTGAGCTAGATATATAAAGTTAGCTCGTATTTGACTCATTTACACCCCTAATTGCAATGATATCACCATCAAATGTAGTGTGTAATAAAATAATTAATTTATGGGAGTCAGTGTACGCTGATAATGACCATCGTTAAATTGTTGTGTCCAGCTTTTATTTTTCTAAAAAATTGTTTTAAAATTCTTTTATAAAAAAAATGTTTTAAAATCATATAGAAAACACGGTTTAAAATAATTTAAATAATTATGAAATGATATTATATGAGAAACATTTTTAGAAAAATAAAACAATCCGACGAAGTCCGAAATAAGAAAGTATTTTCTATAAAATGAAAGCAGTTTTAAAACTTATGCTTTAGACTTCAAAACTTTTAATTTATTAAAATCAATTCTTTGACTAATAAACCCTGAATCATGATAACTTATTCTGTGCGGACATCGGTGGAGGTGTAAATGAACTGAACACGAGCGAGCCCAGGGTCAGCTCGTGTTCGGCTCGTTTATATTTCGAGCTCAAAAAATGAGTTCATGTTCGACTCGTTTGTTTAGCGAGTCGGACAGGAGCAATTCACAAACAAAGAATCGTTTTGACAACCGTAATCACGTTGCCAAAGGATGTGAAGAATTGAGGCAAGATTTAAAAATTATTATTTATATTAAAACATTATTTGAATCTAATTTAATATATTTTTTTATATTTTTTTAATTAATGCTTTTAATTGACTATAAATCTCTGTAGCCTTGTAGTCAATTAAATTTTTTAAAAATATTACTCATCAATATATATATATATA
>NW_018164536.1:2146274-2146977 GCF_001263595.1 Phalaenopsis equestris
TATATATATATATATATAATTGATGAGTAGTATTTCGAGTCAGAACAAGCCGAACTCGAACGAACAAATATTTGTTTGTGTTCGGCACATTAACTTAGCGAATAAGCTGAACACGAGCTGTTCGAGGACAAAGAGCCGTTTTGACAGCCCTAGACATCAAAGGATGGTCATAAAAATGCATTCATGGAAGAAAATGCACAAAATATTTAGGTATTGTGGGAGTATTAGACTTTAATATATAATATCAGAATTAATGCTTGCGAAAAATTTTGCGTGCAAGATTTTGCGGTAGTAATATATAAAATGGGTGTTAGGTAGGACTCATATACCAAATAAGGGATAGATGCTGGAGCAGAGCGAGAAGCGGAACCGAAGCATCTGTCCAATTGAGAGAGTTTTGTTAAGTGAGTTGGGGTGTGGGGGCGGTACGACACAAAATAATTTTATTATGTACACTAGCATAGGGCTGTAAACGAGCCGAGCTTGAGCGAGCTCAGGCCTGGCTCGTGTTCGGCTCATTCGAAATAGCTCGTGTTCGAAATCGGCTCGTGAACAGTATGTTCGTGTTCGACTCGATTTAAATATTTGTGTTCGTGTTCGGCTCGTGTTCGGCTCGAAATTGGCTCGTTAATCTAAAATTGAGAAAAATAGATGTAATGTGTGGGATTCGAACCTGGATCAAATCTATACAAAAGAAAACACT
>NW_018164536.1:2147236-2156442 GCF_001263595.1 Phalaenopsis equestris
TATATATATATATATATATATATATCTCTGTGTGTGTGTGTGTTTGTAACCCTAAGAGTATGTACTCTTTTCAAGAGAAAAAAAACACCACCGCCGCTCATTGCTCTCGAGGACGCAGCATATTATCGAACCTCATTAAATCTTCGTGTTCGCTCTTGATTCTTGCATTTGCTTTGCCCTGATTTCTCAATAATAGCCATTCACATACATACCACCTATTCTTATGTATTTAAATATCTAAAGTGTGTTCGTGTTCGGTTCATTTGCTTAGCGAGCCGAACACGAGTCGTTTACGAACAAAAAATTATTTTTACAACCCTAATCACATAGCCATAACATGTTAAAGATTGGGACAATATTTAAAACACATTTGAATCTAATTTAATAATTTTTATTTTATTTTCTTAATTAATACTTTTAGTTGATTATAAATCTTAGTAGCCTTGTAGTGAATTAAATTTTTTAAAAATAACACTCATCAAAATTGATGTTTTTCTTTTTTATTAGTATTATTTCGAGCAAAAATAAGTCGAATACGAATGAATAAATATTTATTCGTGTTGTTTGTATTTATCTTGTCAATTTAGCGAACGAGCCGGACACGAGCGGTTTTGACAACGCCATCGATAAGCAATCCAAAAATAGGATGTGACTGATTCATACAGAAATATATGGTATGCGACCGTTTTGATCGATTCATTTTAATTTTTATATGACATGTTATTATTATTATTTTCCAAGAGCGGTACCCGTGCGGGCTCATTCGTTGGGCGGTACCCGTGCGGCCTCATTCGTTGGAAAAAATATTACCTCAGGAGTACTCCTACGTGGCACCCCCTCATTGGAATACTGATGCATCAATACTCATGAGGTAATATTTTTTCCATTCGTTGGGCGTCACGTATAATTGGGAATGATAGCTGGAATGTTCCGTTACCCCGTTTGAATTTCAAATCAGACAATTTTACCTAAAAATAAGTATTGCTTTCGTACAGAAATATATATACGCAGCCAAACCGCGAAATTCATATGAGATTGTTATTATTCTTATTATTTTGAGATTAATCTCTGAAAGATTATATTGAATTTCTTAGGTGTCAACTTTGTATGAGATAACTAGAGGAGGTGAAAAGATGGATCCCCAATCGCACTACCGCTCAAGTGTGGAATAGGAAAAATTATTACACTGGACGCACGACATTCAGGCGGCAGACGTAATAATCTCTTGTGAAATAGAATCATTTTAGGACTTCGTGTCATGTATATTGCATGAATTCATATAATTCGTGAGATATTTTATGAAATGAGTAGATGGGGTGAAAGTAGAGACTTCACTTTTATTTTTATAAGCCCCGTAGGGTATTCTTACCCTCATAGGAATAAAGAAATGTTATATTTTAGGTCATACTTGATGGATCTTGAATTGTCTTTTAGAAAAACATGTCTCAAGGGATTAAGTTGGCAGAAGGAGGAGAGAGGGAGAGAAAAAGCGTTAGGAAATTCTAATTAGAGAGGTAGGGAAAAAGTCTTCACAATGGGGTCATTTTATTCAACTTCGTTCCTCTATTTATAGGGGTGTACTAATATAATTACAGAAAGGAGAGAACGGTTATGAAAACCACCATTTAAGTAATTAATTTACTTATTTAATAATAAATTTGCATTACAACTTGAACTAAATACGACGATTATCAATTGTTCGACTTATCTGGGTTTGGTCAGCTGAGGTGGCCGGTTGTATGACGATCGCTTTTGCTGAGGTAAAGCTAGTCGACAGTCAGTGTTGTGCCTGTGTGTGTGTAAGATTTACATACATACCATTCAATTCTTATGTATTTACATATTTAACACGTAAATTTCAATTTTTATATATATGTCACCTTATCTTTACATAAAATGTGTTGTTAATTTTATTTATATATTTACAAGATAAATCTAATTAACAAATGCTTTTCAAATATATTAAGATATAAATAACTTTCCATGTTGAATAGATTTGTAATTTCTGATAATGAATTACAAATTATATCATAAATTACAAATCTGATTTGTTCTAAATTTTTATTTATCATTTTTAGCTTGCCTACTGTGTGACAATAAAAGAATAAAGTGGCATTTACATACATAACACACATATTTCTTATGTATTTATACATCTAACACCTAAACATATTTATTCACATGCATAACCCTCATATCATTGTGATGTGACATCACAGTAAGAATATCACCATTATTATATTTTTAAAAGTGAAATATACATTTCATGCATAGACTTATGCAATGTGTTATAAGTGCAAACATCAAACTTTGGGTGTTAGATATGTGTTAGAAGAATAGTGCGGCATGAATGTAAATTTCCCAATAATAAAATACAATGCATAAAGAAATTAACTTGAAATTGTGATAAAAAAATGATGAAAAATGCTTACTTCACGAATCATTACATTATAAACAATCATACATTAATATTTTAAATATAACATCTATTTGGGGCAGCTGCATAAACTGCTAATAAGCAGCTACCCTAGGAAGCTGTTGCGCAGCAGCTGCTGAGGGTAAGTTGGCTGGCTGTTTGGTTTGTGCTATTGGAAAACAATTGTTTTGCTGCTATTTATGGACAAACTAACATTTTGTCCCTGTGTAGTAAAGTTTTTTTTTGCAATAGAACTATCAACAATCTATTTGATACTTGAGAAGCAAAAACAGATTTCATAACAATACAAAAAATAAGATATGCATCTTACTTAACAATGAGTATCATGATTATTAAAATAAGGAAATAAATTACTAAAATAACATTTAATAATATGATAATATTAATTTATAGTGAAGACTGCATATGTCAGTAGCTAGGCCGCCCTGCATGGATACCCTGCACTCCTGGTTACTCTCTGCAGTTATTTCTTCAAGCTTATCCGCTCACCAAAAGAAGTCACAGCTTTTCATGAGGGCACCTGTAGAACTATATACCATAATTATGAGGCTGACGTGACGTCAGCAAGGAAGTTTGAAGTCCGCAGTAGCAGAGCAATCGTTGGGAGGTCCATAAAATCCTAGAGTACATAAAATCCTAGAGCACATCTTTTCTGAATGATTCAAAAGATAATTCATCAGTCATAACACAAGTATAAATTTAGAAAGAAGTAAATAAATTACAGTTTTGTGCAAGCTTGAGATCATAACTAACTCAGTACACCAACCAAATAATTTGTTACTACAAGAAGAAACCGGACCTTATAAAACATGGGTTTTTAATTGCTTTTATCCCCCACAATACCAAGCTCGTGTGTGTCATATATGCATGTCACCAAAAAAGACCATCTAGAAGCACCTAAAAAACTGTTGCAATGAAAAGAAAAGAGATACTTGGTTGCCCTCATCAGGATTTCACAAGTGATATCAATCATACAACTAAAAGGTCATTCAGAAGAACTGACAAGGTCAAACGACTCATCATGGACCTCACAAACAAAAAAAAAAAACAAAATGGAAAAAGAAAAAAACAACTACAAACTATATGAAAAATATAAAATAAAAAATATCAACCATAAATTGTATGATAGAAGGGAACATAACATAATATTAATAATACAAGGAACAAATAACTAAAATGAGCTGTGTAAAATAAACATGGTTCGTCCAATCAACATCCAACAATGAAGTCTATAATCTACTCTCTCAATTCAACCATTTCTGAGGCATCTTGCCATCCTAGGTGTAACCTTTACCATCTTGGGTGTAACCTTTTTTACTTCTAGGAGCATGGTAGCATCCTATCAAAACTTGCTTCTCGGACTTGTCTTCTAGGAGCATCGTAGCTTCACATGAAGTCTTATCTGCTGGGCTCAACTTCCAGGGGTACCATATCTTCTTATCGAGTTTTTTCTATTGGGATTGACCTCTAAAAGAATGGTTGAAAGAAGAATCGATTAAGGATGTAAGATAAGTTCTGAGTTGTATAATTGGAGATGTTTGACAATATTAACCCGCAACAAACAAAGTCATATAAAATCCATTGAGAATGGTTGACCTATCATAGTTTGTTGGTCGAAGATTTTGCTTGGCGAACATAACAGGTTATGGAAGAGGCTGAAGGAAATCCACAAAGGAATTTTGACATATCTGAGGATGTATGTCAAATCTTTTGCTTGAATACTATATCAGGTGATCGATTAAGCCTATAATACCTTGGGATCGATTAAGCCTAGAATGAGGTGTCATAGATGCTCAGCATTTCTGGAGACTAGAGCATAGATCAAAATGGAGCATATGTTTTCTTGAAAATATGATTGCAGTCATACTCAAGCATAATGTTTGACAACTCATTAGTTGCTGCTTTTGAATTTTTTGCCTATGGCGGGGATATTATCCATGCAAGTTTGTAAAACAACACATGTATTGGACCTTGAAGAGATTAGCTTCTTGATCTAGTTGAAGAAGAACTCTAGTAAGATGAGGGGGAGCTGAGGAAACGTTATTTGCACTGAAGATTTCTTCCCATACGAGAAGTGATTCTCGTATACTTGTAAACTGAATGAAATATGTGATTACTTCCCCATCATAGTTGTGCGCAAGACGTTAACATGAACAACCTATCGATAATGCAGTGAAAGTTGCACCCCAGACTGGAAGAAGTTGTGAAATACTTTGTGTTGAATAGGATACAAGAAGACATCCCCACTACAATTGTGCCCGGGACGTTGGCGTGAAGGACCTTTCAAAGCTGCGATGAAGGTTGCCCCCACATCGAAGAATGTCCAGAGATGATCTTCAAGATGTGAAGAAGATTTCTGCGCTAGTTAGATAATATATATCATTGGGAAATGAAGTAGATGATCATCGTCTCAGAGTTGAAGAGTCGAACGTTGCTTCGTTCCCCACAGAAAGCGCCAAACTGATGCATGCTAGAAAATTCGCGGCAATAGAGTAATGGATTATCATCTTAATGTTGCACGAGAATTCAACACACACTGATATACAAGAAAAAAACCAGTAGTGATGCTAGAAGTTTTTACATGAAAAACTTGTAAAAAGAAAAGCCACGAGGTCTAGCTCAATTGTAAAAATCAAATATAAGTTGATGATTATAGAGGCTATTTGTCCAACATGCGAGAAAGTATTACATAGTCTTCCAAGTTACAACATCGGTGCACGAGTGAACTTTGTTATAAAAAGTAACGATGGTTGGTAGCGATCGATGGAGGCCGACAGATGATGGTTGACGGTAGTGGGCTGTGATCGACGACGATCGGCGGTGGTCATCAGAGGTTGACAACAGTTGACATTGTTCAATGGTAGTCAGCGGTGGTGGTCAACATCGATTGATGACAATCGACAGTGATCGACGAATGTTAGCGGGGGTCAACAATGGTCGGCGGTGAACAACGACGGTCGACGGTGGTCAACGACAGTCAACGGTGGTTGACGGTGCCTGGAGTGATGCTGGACTTCAATTCCTCAAAATTTGAAGCTCTTCTTCGAGCTTCAAGCTCCCCTCCCATGAGAGGGTTGGAGCTCTATTTATAATGTTATGTGTGCAATTAATACAAGAATACTAATTACTTTGATTGGACGGTCCGAAGAGCTTCCTTCAATCTGACGGTGTTTGATGACCATTTGAGTATGTTAACGATGTTAGAATTGAGCAATCTCGGGCCTGTTGGATTCTTCTTGTTGAGACGCTCGATTCGATTATAGGCTTAATAGATTCAACATTCGTTTAATCTTCTATATATGTCCAAAAAACTTCCAAGAGTTGTCAATGACTTGATCTGGTCATGATTTGACTGAGATTAGATTAATTTTGGTAACATTGGGTTCTTCTTGTCAAGCTGATCAATTTGACTATAAATTTGTTGAAATTGAAGTTCTGGATGAGTTTTTTATCGAGGTTCGAATATTTCTTGTTCGAAAAATCATCTCGAAATCTATCTCATGCCTCGAGAGATGATGGAGATTTGCTGAAGATTTATCAATTATATATTATGGATGTAAATCTTCTCTTTTTTTTTTCATCCCCTAAAAGTCACTGTCCTAACTTAGATTGGACATTAATATTATCAATAAATAACTTACGAGGAAGTCAGCGTATGTCTCCTTCGACCATGCAATTAATTCGAATGGTCCCCTATGCTTTCCTTGACGGGAATAATATGTTCCAGGTTCTTAATACGATCAATTTAATTTTTAAAAAAATGAAATAAATAGTTCCATGCATATATAAGATAACACGTATGTATAAATTAAAACTTAGGTGTTAGATATGCAAAATACCTAAGAATTGAGTGGTATGCTTGTAAATCTTCCTTTTTGTTTTTCTTTCCTTAAAAGTCACTTTTTGTGGCTTAGATTAGTCATTAGTATAATCCCTAAGTATCTTGTGAGCAAGTCAGCGTCTGTCTCCTTCGAACATGTAATTGATTCGAATTGAAATTGATACCTCTATGCTTTGCTTAAGAGTTGTATCCCTCATGTGCTTATTTTTTCTTTTAGGGGGTAATATGTTTTAAATTCTTAATACTTTTGATACCTTTACTTAACAAATCCTAAAAAAATTACATTTTGGTTGTGCACACCACTGCTCATCATATTTAGATTGAGAGTAGAGCGGTGAATTTAGCTCGAATATGAAAATAGATTCGAATTTTGGCTCGAATCGAGATGAGATTAAAATAAAGTAGCCGAGCTATGAGTAGGAGTGTAAACGAACCGAACACGAACGAACAAAGCTTGTTAGCTCGAATATGAAAATAGATTCGAATTTTGGCTCGAATCGAGATGAGATTAAAATAAAGTAGCCGAGCTATGAGTAGGAGTGTAAACGAACCGAACACGAACGAACAAAGCTTGTGTTCGTGTTCGGTTCGTTTAAAATTTAGTTTGTTTGAAATAAGCTCGTGTTCGTTTCTTAACGAACGAGCCGAACATGAACCGAACACGAGTTGTTCGCGAACGACGAGTATTAGTATATTACTACTATAGTATATTAATATATTATTATTATTATTTTATTATATATTATAATTTATAAAATTTAATGTTTTAAAATATAATAAATTTTTTATATATAATTATTTTATATTATTTTATATTTCAAACAATAACGATTCGAACATGAACGAACGCATCACTGTTCGTGTTTGGTTCGTTTAACTAACCGAACGAAAAAAATTTGTTCGCGTTTGTCTCGTTTACTTATCGAACGAATCGAACACGAACTCATTGACGAACCGAACACGAACTGTTCGCGAACAACGAGCTTTTTTGACAGCCCTAGCTATGAGTTGAAATTTTTGATAGCATTTTTCATAGCATTTTTTTCGAGCCTATTTTGAGTCATACAAGGATCGGCACTAACTTGCTCGAAATCGGCTCTCGCTCTGTGTGTGTGTGTGTGTGTGTGTGTGTACAATTATGAAGATTATATATACCATACTAAATAAACTTGAATATGACAAGCCACGAGCCGATTTCAAGCTATAATGTATCCAAAAAACTCAATTTGAGCTAGCTAGTTTCGATTTCAAGCTGAAATAGATCCAAACAACTCAATTTGAGAGAGCTAACTTCAATTTTGAGCCGCATTGAACTCGATTCAATTTTGAGCCTTGTTGGTTTGAAGCTTGGCTCAAAATGAATATAACATGCCACAAGCCTATTTCGAGCCGCATTCAATCAATTTGAGCTAATTTCAAGTTGATCTCGGTTTGACTGAAAATAAGATCATTAACTTTTTGAGGAGGGAGGGGAGGAGGGAGGAGGGAGGAGGGAGGATGGAGAGTAGCATAATTCAAGTGTTGTTCTGAACTGGAGACCCGACGTTTACATTGTCTCCGTAGTCATCAACCACCGTCAACGACTGCCCACTAGTAGTCGTTCACCACAGTCAATCACCCCTTGTTGGGCGCTACTAGTGGACTATGTTGAGTAATGAAGTATTCTGCGGAACTCTGTCGAGTAATGAAATATTTTGGTGGACTCGTTTGAGAAACCAAGTATCCTCGTGGACTCTGGTGAGTAATGAAGTATCCTGGTGGACTCTGTTGAGTAACAAAGTATCCTAAGTGTAGGGTAACAAAGTATCTTAAATACTGTGAAATGGCTTATCCCAAGCACGATATGTTGGAGATCTTGCGACAACTTCCCGAAGCAATTGCTCACAATCATAGTATTCATAACTCACCATATCTTTCCATATTCAGTGTATGGACATGCATTGTACTTGGTGTAACAATGTAATCCTTCTTTCCTACTTGCAAGATAATGGTTTATCATTGTACTTATTAATCAATAGTGGATTGATCGTTTTAACTGGACTTGGCCCCGTGATTTTCTTCTCTTTTCAGATTTTTTTCATGTAAAAAGTCTTGGTATCTTTCTCCTAATGTTTTTTAAATCATCTTCATGTGTGTTGGATTTTCGTAAAATACTGAGACGTTAAATTATTACTCTAACCTCAACATACTCTATCTTAATTTTTTTTCTCTAAACATTTCAAATCCATTCTCCCCAAATTAAAATTAAGAAAAATTTACAAAATACAAAACTAAAGTGTTTGATATGAAAATATATAGGAATTAGGGGGCTTGTAAGTAAATGACTCTAAAATTAATAAAAAAACGGCAAAACCATCATCTACATTTAGATGACAGCTATAACCCCAATAAATCCAACGTGGCATCCTACCATCCACCCATTTTTATTTTGATCAAGTCAACGCTCTTTCTCATCCCCACATCAATCAACCAAATCAATAAAATAAAATAAAATAAAATAACCGTTTCATCAAACTAAAAAAAAATGCCAAATCGCCCTCTTTCTCCTACCGACGGCGGCCGCTCCTCCTCCGCCACCATGGCCGTTGTTCTCATCCCCCTCCTCCTCCTTTCTCTCCCCCCTCTCTCCCTTTCCCTCTCGGACACTGAAGCCCTCCTCCTCCTCAAATCCTCCTTTCAAAACTCCGACCTTTTCCTCTCCTCGTGGTCCGCCGATTCCCCCAACAGCTCTTCCCCCTGCGGCCTCCCTCAATGGACCGGCGTCCTCTGCTTCAACGGCATCATCACCGGCCTGCGTCTCCGCCACCTCAACCTAATCGGCACCATAAACATCGAAGCTCTCACCCACTTCCCTTCCCTCCGCACCCTAAGCTTCATCAACAACTCCCTTTCCGGCGCACTCCCCGATTTCTCCCGACTCGACGCTCT
>NW_018164536.1:2156458-2173544 GCF_001263595.1 Phalaenopsis equestris
GACGCTCTTAAATCAATTTACCTTTCCCACAATCGATTTTCCGGATCCATCCCTGCCAACTTTTTTTCCCCTATGGATCATTTAAAGAAACTCTGGATCAACGACAATGATTTCTCTGGTCCCATTCCTTTCTCCTTATCGAAAGTTAAGAGTTTGTTGGAGCTTCACATTGAAGGCAATGGTTTTAATGGGGAGATGCCGGATTTAAAGCTGCCTTTTTTGCGGTCTTTCAATGCGTCTAATAATGAGTTGAGGGGACCGATTCCGGTTTCTTTGGCGAGGTTTGGTGTTTCGGCGTTTGAGGGCAATGAAGGGTTATGTGGGCAGCCGATGTCCGGTCGTCCGTGTCCGGAAGCGGCGGCGGCGGCGTCGCCGGCGTCGGAAGAGAAAGTGATTACACCGGCGCCTGCGGGGGTGCCGGAGTTGAGGGCCATGGTTGACGGCAGGGTTAAGGGGTGGCATGTTGTTGGCATTGTGGTTGGAGTGGTGTTGGTTTTGGTATTGTTGGCCATTGGGTTTGTGGCTGTCAAAAGGCGGCGAAAAGTTAGTGACTTGGATTCAGTGGGCGGGGCGTCGAGCAAGGAGAAGGCGGAGGCTAGCCCGGGGATGAAGAAGAACGAGCACAAGCGGTACGGGTTGGCTCGGGGATCCGGCAGCGTAGCTGAAGCTAGTGGAGGTTTGTTCAATTGAGAAATATTTTTTAAATAACATGCATGCATATATATGAGAAAGTCTAGGATCTGGACGTGTGGACGATGACATGAATCACTTTACATAATCGAATATACTACATTATATGATTCATGCTAATCGAATGAAATAATTTTCATAAAGATAGAGCTCTTACAACAAATTATATGTTTATGATTGCAAGTAAGAGTTGTGGGATTATTTTCAAACAATAGTATCTTATAGTGCATTTAATTTAACAAAAAGAATTAAATTTAAATGTTAACTTGAATGAATAATAAAATTCTTGAAATTGAATTGAGATTATTTTAATTTAAAAAAAATAATGGATTGTTTAATAAATTCAAAAATCAACTAATTTAAAATTTGATAGAATATTCTAACCCAATTTTCTAAAGCATAATCTCTATGACCAAATTTCTAAAGGCTTAATATGATTATTTTTAATATCCAGCATCATGGATAATATCATTAAATGTAATTTTATTATAAAAAATACAATATAAAATATTTTAATGTGCAAAAGTGTAGAAGGTTAGATATGTAAATATATAAGAACTAAGTTGCATGCCTCATGACCCAAAGTTTGTAGGATTTATGTGGCCACGTATAGGCATATAATTGTATTCTATAATCAACATAGATCTAGACCATCATTTTCTAAACTTTTAATTTTTCACATATCATTTAGTGTTTAAACATTATGTTTTTTATTCATTTTCTTATTTTTATTTTCGAAACCAAAAAATAAAAAGTAGAAATTGATCCAAAATCAGGACTTAAATAATTTAAAAAACATGCAATCAATTTCTCCTCAACTTAAAAAACAGTACCGTGAAACTTCAATGGATGAAATTCATCATGATATATATAAGCAGATAAGCAGATAATCAAATCCCTTCATATCAATTACTAATTGCCTTTACATCCAGAGGACTTCAGTCCAATAATGAGGCGACATGTGTCAAATGGGCATGTTAAAATTATGGGGCCCACTTGACGCCCAACTATCGAACTAGACCTAATATTTTTTCATATGTAACAGGAGGAGGAAGTGGAGCAGTGCTGGTAATGGTGAACAGCGAAAGGGCGGCATTTGCGTTGCCGGACTTGATGCAGTCGGCAGCGGAGGTTCTTGGCAATGGAAGCTTAGGTTCGGCTTACAAAGCAGTTATGGCGGGCGGCTTCGCGGTTGTGGTGAAGAGAATGCGAGAGCTGAGCCGACTGAACAAGGAGTTGTTTGACGGCGAGATGAGGCGTTTCGGACGGCTTAACCATCCCAACGTCCTAACTCCGCTCGCTTACAATTTCCGGAAGGAGGAGAAGCTTATAGTGTATGATTACGTTCCAAAGGGAAGTTTGCTTTATGTGCTCCATGGTAAGTTATTAATGCAGCCACACCATAACCTTATTATTTATTTACATTTCTAACGCCTATCCTTTCATATTTACGTGCACAACAATCAAATATTCGACATCACATAAAAATTACCACTATAATTTTTTTTTCTTAGAGGCATTTATGTACATACCATCTAATTTATGTATTTATATATCCAACATCTATACTTTTTATATTTGTACTACCCAAATCTCTAATATCATATAAAAAAATGCCACTATTTTATCTGTTGATAATGAAATACATCTTTTAATGTTTAGATAAGATAACATTGTATATGAGAAATATGTCAAGCATGAATCTATAAACAGATGGACTCTTTGGGAAGAAGATATGACCAATCTAACGTAACTCGTAGTCGACCGTCTGTTTTGGACACAGGCGAGGGGAGCGCCTTGATGGAACTATCGGTAGAGCGTGCCAGGGGATATCTCACAAGACGGTGATTGGTCATCAGGATAATTGGCAAGCAGTGTCCCCTTGGATCAGATTTCAACAGAGCTAAGACTCAGTAGGCGGTTAGTGAACTTTCTGTCGATCGAATCGGTCTTCTAATTTTATTATTGTTGTCCTCATTTTTGGTGATATATGTTTCCCTCTAAAGAGTCTAGGATATAGTCATAGGACTTCTTGACTTCTTGTAGTCTCATATGTGTGGTTTCAAATCTTCAATGTTTAGTTGAGTCGATTGAAACCAACATATTGAACTAAAGTTGAGTTCCCATAAGCATTGGAAAACACCTTAAGAAGACTCTTTGAACTTAGGAATTTCATTTTTTTCCTTTTTTTAAAAACACCACAATTCACACAACACACATAAACATCACAATTCACATCACATTCACACTACTGTTCACATACAGTCAACTAATCAAAATCAAAGCTGAATAAATGAGGACCCTCGTGATGTCCATTTGAGACCCATTGGTGTGTGTTGAGAGACATGCTGTCGGGACCGTTCTGCTAGATTTTGACTTTTGCCGAAAGCCGGTCGACACTTTACTTGTTAGTTGACTCCGATCGGATCGACGCATATTATTCACTGTGTCGCGCGCAAGTCAGACTTAAATTGACCCGTCCATCAACAAATTTGTCCAGACGATTGCGAATGATGAAACGGACTGCGCAAACGCGTCCAGAATGTCAATTTTACTTAAGGAGGACACTCACGTTGGTGTAGTTCAGAGCGAGAGCAGATTGCACTCAAATTATTGCATTTAAAAAAAATAATGATAATAAATAAATAAATTCTTTTAAAACCCTTACAACACTCCCTCAGAGTAGCCCTCTCACTAGTGTGATGCCCTAACTGGCCGAAACTTCTCTCTCACGTGATATGGAGGTGACCTCCCATCCCTTCTGCTCGAAAAAGTCCTTCCTCCTCTGCGCTCGATGGCTTCCCTTGTTTCACCTCATGCGACCGCACGTCGGCTCACCTACGGGTTGCCTATTTTTGTAAGTTCTTGGCTCCCACACTTCCCCGCCATCACTCAGCTAAAAAGTCTCCCCCTTCTTCCACACTCGACGGCGAAAATGTCTTGATTCCTCCTTCCCACCGCCCTATCTCCTCAATAACCCTCGCATATTTCACTCGAGCAGCAACGCGATGGTTTGCCCGGTCGGTCTGTCTCTTTTCATTATCTTGTTTTTTTTTCTGTCCCTCACTCTATTTGACATAGTGAGCAGCAAATCGCCACTTCCTCATCCTCTCTGACGAACTTTGGCAGCGTAACCCCTATCCATTCTTCTGTTTCGTTTCCTATTTTTCTTCTGCTACTTTAATTCGAGCTTGATTATGTTCATATGCATAATGTTGGTTTGTGATGAAGAAAGTTGAATGCTTACTGTTTAATGGGCTTTGATTCATGGCAAAAGCAAAGTTATTCTTTTAGTGCTTTTAAACCCTCGAAATTCCTTGAAGGTAGCACTCTAAAACATGTTTTTGATCTTTAATGAAATGAGTGTTCGCATGAATTTTCTTACATGATTTTTTTTCGGCTATATAACTTGAATGCTCCTAGACTATGAAATTGAGTTCCTTATGTAATTATAGAATGCGTTTGAGAACCTGGATCTCATGGTCGTAATTGAATGGGAGCACTTGTTCTCTGTTTCACTCCCCCCCGCGCCGAGTTACCAATCACAGAAGCTTACTTGTGAATTTACTTTGGTTCAATGAAAATATTGACCTTAGAGGGTTGGTTGACTTGATAACTTTATACCGAGTAATTTAACAAGAAATTTTGGAATTTATCATGCACCCATGTGATATTTTCGAACTACTGAATCATTGTGTCTATGCATACCATGATCAAAACATTGAAAATTTGATAAGCGTGAAAAATATTAGTTGGGGATTTATCATGAATTTTGATATTTGTGTGAGAATTTGAAAAATAGATGGAAGAGAGTAATGTTTCAAGTGTGATCCGTGCAAACATCTAATACCTAATGCTTGAGTTCTATGTCAAACTCTGGGGTTACTGACACTATATATTGTTTAAATGCCATTCTTGATTTTTTTCTTTTTTTTGTGGTTGGAGATATTAAAAATATGGCGGTTTTATAAGAATCGTTGAACTGGTTTATAAGTTGGAAGTGTTAGCGATATGGGCAATGATGTAAAGCATCTTTTACTATATTCGTCTAAATAAATTAACACTATGTCTCTTAACTTAATGATTTATGAGGGTTTAAGGTTGGTATTTACGAATAACTAGTTTAAAGTTGCCCTTTCATTTTCGGGTAGCTGGTGGCTCTAGCCCATAACTTGAATGACTTGTGGACTATTTGATTGCAAACATTTTTTTTTTTTCTGTAGTGCCAATTTTTATCAATTAAGGCTTCTGGTAGCCCTAATCAAAAGTTTAATTGACTTATATGCATAATGATTGAGAACTTTGTGTGTTACTTTTATATGTAAACTTGCTAGTCATTTTTGTTATTTTTTGGAGTTGTCCTTCCTTGAGTGCATTGCTCGTTGGTTCGACCCATAGTTGGTTTATGCACATTAATGCTCTGGTTGCCTATGAGATTATTATGGCAAAAGGCCTAATACTGAGCCCATCCCTTACTCAGAAATACTTATTTCCAGTTCTAATTTTCATATATCTACCGCCTAACTCTATATAAACATGCATGCTTATGTTTTAATATTCTTCACATCTAAATTTTATGACATTCGAAGTTTGCTCAATTCTCATATATTTCCACGATTAACACATAACCTCAATTTCTTTTCTTAAAATAACATTAGAAGCGGCATGTACGTTATGCTAGTTTCTCATTTACTGTACTTAATTATATGTGTTCTGTTTAGATGTACGACAATGTTATTCTTCTTTTATTTACTGCATTTTAGCAGAAGACGCAAGACATATGCTTAGGTTGAAATCCTATGCCAACACGCTCGCTCAACAAACTTTCAGCAATTCTTTAAACCACGCAACAAAGTTCATTTAAATAAATTACAACAATAAAATAAAGAACCTAGGATAGGCCACCTGAGACATGGTTTCCCTTTCCCCTTCTCTCTCCATGGAAGGAGGCATGACGTGATTGAGCAACCGTCAACCTTCAAGGCGATCAAGAGAAGATAAAACATGAAACGAAGGATGAACCTCAACTAAACATTCCATAGACTTAATCAACATAAACTCCTAGGACTTTGAGTTTGTTTATCTAGCACGATGTAAATCATCACACTATCTTTTAGGCTTTGGTATGATTGTATGTCGTGCGACATAAACCCTAACTCTTTTTCGGATCTGGAAGTTGTTTCTTCAATACAAAGTAAATACTCATAGGTTTCTAGGTTGTCTGCGTTGATCATATGCTATGCAATGTAAGCCCTAAATCTTAAATAAATTGCAAGAGTAAAACATTAAATAACGTCACTCTAAAAAATTTAAAGCCAAACACTATAATATTTTAGAAAGTCAATGAGGTCTTCCCAGTATCTGTGACATTCCTCGTCTTGCGCTTCTTTAAATTCTAAAAATAATTGTTGCTCTTTGAGCCTTCCTTAGCTGATTTTTCTATAAGCAATCATGAAAATTAAACTTTGAATTCTTGAAGACGAAATCTTGATCTTAATCAAGAGTTTTCTTAAGTGATTTCAACCGCTTAAGATGTAATTAATTATAGAGGCTCGTGCCTATAATAAAAATAATAACACATGTAATACAAACCTTATTTAATTATAATGTTAGGAAGATGAATGATATGTTGGAAATTTCGCCGATCAAATAAATATCATAAATTTATTTGTTTGAATAATTGAGACTATTATCGAGTGATATTCACTTCTTTCAAGAGGAAGTATTGCTCGTAATATAGTGCTCGATTATTTAAATCATTGAATATATGAGATATTTTCTGTTTCATTTTTAAAAATTTAAAAAATTCTCTTTTTCAAAATCAAGATTATATGTGTGTGTGTGTGTGTGTGTGTGTGTGTGTGTGTGTGTGTGTGTGTGTGTGTGTGTGTGTGTGTGTGTGTGTGTGTGTGTGTGTGTGTGTGTGTGTGTGTGTGTGTATGTATATAATTATTTTCATTAAAAAAACTAACAATTATAAGGAAATATCTTTGTAAGTTACCAAAAAAGTTTTTGACAAATTAATGGTGAGGGGATTAATGTGTATTTTTGTAATGTTGAGGCCTATGCCTATAAATAAGCGATCCATATCATGAATAACGAGGGGACGCACACACACACACACACACTCTCTCTCTCTCTCTTTTCTATAGAATGTTATATACCTTGGGCGTGTTTCTTAGATATTTTAGATTCAACATTCTTTAAGGAGTAGTGAGTGTGAAAACATGTTGTGAATAAGAAGAGGGTCCCCACAACAACGATAGGGAGAATCCAATCAGAGGAACGTGGTGGAAGCAGAATGCACTAAGAAGTTCATGAAAGAATTCGTCCAATAAGGTTAGCAAGTTTTGAGAACTTAGATCGCTGATCATATGTCAGGGCAATTTACAGAGGTACTCAGAGTCGTGGTTGCCTTAGGGGTAGTCTCAGTCCTAGGGGGAGAACCGACCCAACGAAGAACACTTAACGCCCCTCAAGGAGAACCACCAACAAACAACCCGACGATAGATTATATCAAGACAACGTTGGATCCACCCCTGTGGAGGAGAGGAACTGACCAACGCAGATCAAAGTGCAGAGGTAGCAGAAGAATGCTTTATATCTACCGGTCTCAGGAGCTGAACCCCCAGAGAAGTTCAAAATGCCCGTCTTGGAATCATATAAAGGTCGATTGGATCTCAGCGGCCACTTCGCGTCGTTTGAAACATGAAAATGTCTGATGCTCTTAAGTGTAAGCCATTCTTCAAATGTTGAGATCAACCGCATTAAGGTTGTTCATCGGTTTGCCCCTTGGAGTAATCACCTGTTTTTTAGAGTTTAAGAGATTTTTTCTATCATAGTTTGTTAGTGCCCCGAGGCCTAAGAAGAATGCCTGATCCCTATGAAAACTGAAACAGAAAGCCAAAGAGAGCTTGTAGTCGTTTATTGCATGTTTCTAGAGGGAAACATTAGGTGTCAAGGATCTGAAACTCGACATGGCCTAAGTTGCACTGGCACAAGGAGCGAGGTCAAAAAAATTCCATTTCAACCTTGAACAGAGCCACACAGCTTGACTGAGCCGCAAGAGATGACCAACAAGTATATCCTCACCTTTGAGAACACTCTGAAACCTATCAATCAGAGACCCCAGAAACGACTGTCACAAGACAATAGAAAGCAATCTAGCAAATTACACGACCGACCGTAATTCAACACTACGGGAACTGCCATGGTAGCGATCCCACCCATCGTCATGAGATTTAGAAGGAATAGGTTAGAGCCCAGAACCAACGACCGTCATATCACTATGAGAACTATCGACACAACCACAACCCCTCCCGCGAAACCCCTCTAAGAGTATCCATGGTGGAAATAATTGGTGCTATGCAGGACAATGATTTTTTTAGGAAGGCACCGCCGATGATAACTGAAGCTTTCCTTTGAGATATTAGAAAATAATGCAAGACAAGGACCACAAACACAACACGGATGACTGCAAACACTTGTGAGGTATGATCGAGGAAGTGATAAGGGAGATGAAGCTGAAAAAATTTGTCAACCCTGGAATCACGACCCAGAGATAAGGTAAAGCCCCCATAAGAGGAACAACCGATGGACCTATATGCACCAACACCTATCACATCACGAGTTATGTACCAACAATCTTCAGAGGAAATGAACCACTCATGAGAGCAAACTGGAAGAGACAACTAACGGGGGAACTCTGCGCCGCAACCTTTGGCCCGACGCCTTAGGGCCACCTGCCTATTTACTTAACCGATAAGGATCTCCCCTAAAAAAAAAACTCATATAACAATGCTATTGTAATAATGATGATAATAAACAAATATCAAGAAGGAAGCATTCTAATTGATACAGGGAGCTCTGTGAATATGATATTCAAGCAGGTATTCGACAAACTAAGCTTCATTGTCGATTGAATGATTGCGCCAGCTGGACCGCTATATGGATTCTTAGGCGAAGGGAAGGAAACACTGGTGGTGGTTGGGCTCCCAGTAAGTTGGGGGGAGAACGAGAAATATTTTACACTAATTGAGGATTTTCTCATGGTGGATCCCCCTCGACCTATAATGTTATTTCGGCTGACCCCTCCTGAACGATTTTAAGGCGATGATCTTTACTTACCATGTTGTTGTAAAGTTTCCTGGAGAATGAGAGATCATCATGATCATGCGGGACAAGGAACGTTCACGAGCTTGCTACTTGCGAGCTATAAGCAATGTGGAGCACTATCCTTAGACATCAATAACGCAAGTGAAGGTGGCCTAGAGATCATCGAAACCACTCTTGAGGTTCTATCAATTGAAGGGGAGCCAGGTATGTTTTTTTATAACCAGTGAAGCTTTTGATTTAGAACACAGGGAACTGCTAGTTCAAACCCTCAAAGAAAATCAAGATGTCTTCGCATGGAAGACCGCTGAGATGCCAGGTCTGCCAATTGATGCCACCTGCACAGACTGAACGTTGACCTGTCGTCTCGACCCATGAACTAGAAGATTAGAAGCTCTACCATGAGATTAGCGGAACCATCTGAGAGGTACTAAAGCTGAAAGAGGTAGGATACATTCGAGAAGTGCACTACACTACATGGGTCTCCAACGCAATGATGATGCAGAAAGCTAACGGAAAATGGAGTATGTGCATGAACTTCAACAACCTGAACTCGGCTTGCCCGAAGGATGCATACCCGCCACTAAGAATTGATGCACTAGTAGATTCGACGACTGACCATTCAGTCCTCAGCTTCCTCGACGTGTTCTTCTACTCTCACTAAATCAAAATGCACTTTTTTGATGCAGAAAAAATTCTTTTATTACTTGTGATGGGGTTTACTGTCACAATGCAATACCCTTCGAGCTTAAGTGTGATGGCGACTTACCAACACCTGAAGAATGTAATCTTTGCTAAAAAAAGAAACATTAAGAAGTATGTCGATGATGTGTTATTTAAGGTTGGCAAAGCAACACAAAAAAGAAATATTTTTAAAGCTTAAAAAATTCAACATGAATTTAAACCCACTGAAATTTATTTTTGCGACCATGATAGGTAAATTTCTGGGTTACTTGTTAACCCCAACGAAATAAAGGCTAAACCGAAAAAGATCTAGGCGCTCCTCGACATGTCCCCCCTAGAAACACCAAGAAAATTCAGAAACTAACCGATCAGATTGCGGGTTTGAGCATGTTCATCTCCAAATCAGGTGATCAGTGCGCCCTGTTCTTCAATGTCCTTAGGAAGACCAAATGCTTTGAGTGGACACCTGAGTGTGAGGAGGCCTTTAGGAACCTTAAGCAATTCCACAACTCCCCTCCTTTCCTTTGGAGTCCAAACCTAAGGGAAAAACTTTACCTTTACCTTGGAGTCGGTTATGAAGTTGTCAGTCCGGACTTGGTCAGAGAAGAACTCAAAAAGAAACACCCAATTTACTACACCAGTCGAATTCTAAAGGGCATCAAACTTTGCTACCTTATGATGCAAAAACTGAATTTCACCTTGGACATTTCAGCTTGAAAACTCTAACCGTATTTCCAAGTACACCCTATACAAGTCATCATCAACCATTCGCTAAAGTATTTCTTCACCAGACCAGAGCACTCTGATCTACTTCTCAAGTGGGCAGTGGTGCTCAGCGAGTTCGTTATCTCCTACATCCTCTAGATGGTAATGAAGGAGCAGACTATTGCAGATTTTCTTACAAACTTCTTCGAACCAAGAGGCGCGAATGAAGACCTATCGAGGAGAATTTGAAACAGGGACAAGACTATGACAGGGACAAGACCATGACAAAGTATCTAAGAAAAGTAAAGACAAAAATTGGTCGGTTCACCGGCTTCATAATTGGGCATGTCTGAAAAGAGCAAAACGAGGTCGCCAACCTTCTATCTCGAAGATTTCATCAGGGGGAAGGACAACCTCAAAAACTAGGTCAACCATCGATCGAAGAACCACTAACAATGAAAGTTGATCAGAAAGAGAAGAAATTCAGGATGAGCTCATACATCCACTACCTAAGCACAGTGGAGATTAATGAAGAGGACAACAATAACATGAGATTCTAGTATAAGGCTACCCAATATCTATTACTTGAAGGAAAACTCTTAGTCCACGCCCCTATAGCTAAAGTGCATAAGGAAAGATGAAGTTAAAGATGTACTTTGGGAAATTCATGGCAGAGTTCGGAAGTCACTCCAGAGGAAAAATGCTAGCTCACTAAATCCAGAGACAAGGTTAGTTCATGCTAAATTTTCTTAAAGACTCTCTCTGAATTTCATGCAATGTCAGAAATATAGACCGTTGCGCCACGAGCTTGCCCAGAAACTTCATCCGATCACCAATCGCAGGTCGTTCGCCATGTCGGGGCTTGACATCCTTGGGCTCTTCCTCCCGTCGAGAGGACAACAAAAGTTTCGACTGGTGGTCCTTGATTTTCTCCAAATGGGTAGAAACCAAATCACCAACACACATAACAACGGAGGTAGTTTAGAACTTCATATTGACCAACATGATTTGTCGATATGGATTACCCCTCATAATCGTTACAGATAATGAGACCCAATTCGCCGACAAAGAGGTTCAACATTTCTGCAAGAGCCAAGGAATCAATCTCAAATTTGTCTTGGTACATCACCCTCAAACCAACGGAAAAGCAGAGGTTGCAAACAAATTTATCTTAAATTTACTAAGAAAAAAGGTAAAAATAGCAAATAGCAATCCATCCATACTCTGGGCAATTCAAACGACCCATCCTCATCCACCTGGCAAACCCTTTTCATGCTGTCCTATAGAATGGAAGTCATGCTATCAGTCGTATACAACAATCAAACCAGATGTTACATTCTGCCTCAGCTTTCAATGGGGAAGATTTAGAAGAGTGGTGTGAGGAGAACAACGAAGGAGTCATGCTCGCCCTGGACCTTATCAAGGAAATTTAACCAACCAAGCCCTTTGACAAGAAAAGAAAACGCAAAGGCAACCAAATATTTCAACAACACATTTGCGAGGAAAAAGTTTGCCATAGAAGACCTGATACTGAAAAAAGAAAACCCTATTGTCAGGGGACAGACAATTGAGAAACTGGATCAGACTTAGAATGACCCCTACACCATCTATCAGAGAGCTAGACCCAGAGCATACAAACTGAAGAAGTTCGCGGGAAATTGCGTCCCAAATTTGGAGCTCCGACAATCTAAAGAAGTTTTTTTCTTAAAAGTATCTCTACTTGTAGAATAAACATTCATGGTTTTTTGTATAATGATTCTTTTCTAATAAAATAATGAAGGTGCCTTTTTACATACATGGCATCTTAAAGTTTGGGATTTACAAATTTAACATCTCTCTGACAAAGTTTTTTTATTTATTTTCTTTTATGCTTCTGGGAACAGACATAGTCACACTAAGGGAACTAACATCATTGCATTTGAGGAATTAACGCTATTATTCTCGGGGAACTGACATCATTACACTCTGAGAATTAACGCAGTCACATGTGAAAAAACTAACACTATGGGAGGTTAAAACTAATCATTCAACGTAGATTTTTATGGCCGTATCGACACCTATCAGTGATAAGCTCCACAGGGAGTGTACAAACGATCGCAAAATGCCCAAACTAAAATGTTAACACTCGACTGTGACATGCTATGTGATGGGCGTCTAACGATCGCTCGTGTCCTATGGGACGTATCAGCACCGGGCAAAGACAAAGTCTGTGAGGGGTGTACAAACGATCGTCCTGTGCCAAAACTATAAAGTTAACACCGGACAACGACAATCTCTACGATGGGTGTGTAACGATCGCACGTGGCCTATGGAACTTATCAAAATATGACAGCGATAAGCTCTATAATGGGTGTACAAACTATCACCCTACGCCCAAACTACAACCTTAACACCTAGCTAGGACAAGCTCCATGAGGGGTGTCTAACGATCGCCTATGTCTTATGGGAAGTATCGACATCCGATAACAACAAGCTCCATGAGGGGTGTACAAATGATCGTCCTGCCGCCAAACTACAACGTTAACACTCGACTACGATAAGCTCCGTGAGGGATGTCTAACAATCGCTTGTAATCTATGAAACATATCCACACCCAACATCAACAATCTCCACGAGGGATGTACAATCGATTATTCAACGCCCAAACTACAACTTTAATACTTGATAGCGACAAGCTCCGCGAGGAGTGTCTAATGATCGCCCGTGGCCTATGGGATGTGTCGATACCCGACAACGACAAGCTCTACAAGGGGTGTATAACGACCGTATATACGAAATATATACATGATTGCCAACAACTCACAACAAGTGAGAATACTCATTCATTCCAATAATCACCAGATTAAAGAGAGAGTTCGGGACGACGAAGCTTCCAACCTCAAAAGTTTACATATATCATGAAAGTCTATTTACAATTACAAATAACAATTTGCAACGAAACACAAAACAAAAAAGAACAAAAAGATACCAAAGGGACCGCGTTAAACTGAACATTTGAAGACTCCTCGGAGCCCACCTCCTTAGTTCCTTCCGTACCTTTGGCACCATCAGATTGCCCGCCTGTTGATTCCTATCCGCCCTCCGAGTCGAAAAAGAGCATGCCAAACTCTTCAATCTTTTGTCACTTAGGATCAACTGTTTATGCTTCACAAATTTTTCGATCGTAAGGGAGGTACATACGTTGATATGGTGA
This sequence comes from Phalaenopsis equestris, assembly GCF_001263595.1. Lineage (NCBI taxonomy): Eukaryota > Viridiplantae > Streptophyta > Magnoliopsida > Asparagales > Orchidaceae > Phalaenopsis > Phalaenopsis equestris. The sequence goes on from NW_018164536.1 coordinate 2,169,843, forward strand.
GAAAGACCCTTGACGTATGCCTTCTCAGTGACCATCGAGGATGTCTTCTCTTTCAGTTCCACATTTTCTTTCAGGAGGGTAGCCACCTAAATCTCATGTTGTTGAGCATTGGGTTTTCTCTCCTTGACAGAAAGTCTCAGTCTCTCCTCCTCCATAGCGACTTTTCATTTCTACTTCTAAATTCACAAGCATATTTCCCAACATCCTAATCAGCTTTATCTAAAAGGAAGCTATAGCAGTGCGAAGCCTGCCGGGTTGGGGCATGATATCGATCGACTACTTGGAACATATCTCTCATGTCCATTGACGTCATGGTCTTCTCAAAGTTATGAGACCATAACATGTCCATCAAAATCGAGGGGTAGTTCCCAACCAAAGGAGTGTTTGGGAACCACTCGGTCTCCCTGTCGATGAGAGCGTAGTGGCCGCTCGTGCAAACTCCAGCTCTGTGATCGTGCGAGAATGTCCCCTCAGGCAGCACCGCCCTACTTTGCACCAGGGGAGGGGGAAATCTGACATTAGGGGCAAGAGCCTTTCCTTTCCTCTGGGGGACGTCACTCTTCATTCAATCTGCAACCTCTCACCTTTCCTTAAAGTCGATCTAAACAGAGATAGGATGAGAGGCGTGACTCGCCTCCCCTTGTTTTTCCAGAGATATGAACGAGGTCTCCCCTGTCACCGCCAAAACTCCTCGAACCGATATATACTACGGTGAATCTCCGGAGTCGAGATCATTAGGCCATTGAGAGGAGTGATTCCCACTTCCTTCCAAGAATCTAGCAAGTCAAACAAAAGCCACATAAGTATGTTTCACACATAAAAAAGTAAGAAAATAGGTAACACCAACCTTCAGCATCCCCATCAGCCGACCTAACAAAATCAAACTGACCCCTAACTCCATCGAGTGGGCGAGGAGCACCTCTCCCCCGAAGCATCATCAAAGCTGCCTTCTCTTCAGCAACTCTCTCCTGAGTAACCACCATGTTGTTGTCCGATCTCCAAAAATCTTCATTCATGGTAGCAACACAATCCAGAAGAGTCATGAGTCCGATTACGTTGGGGTTGATGTATTGAAATAAAGAAAGACACTGACCCTCAATCAGTGCCCTATGATTACAAACATTCCCTAGTATGGTCTTCACTTTCTTCACCATGCACTCTATCGAAGTAGTGTGGATTCCCCATCTATTCACACAAGATGCTGCCAAGAAGTTTGTCATCCAGTCCTTCACCTTGTTTTCAAGTTCCATCAATTGATTCTCAGGATCGGTGACAAACTGAATTTATCCATCACGGCAGATCCAAAAAGAAATTTTTTTTTTAAAGAGTTCGTTCGACTATGGGATTCTCATCCTCCATAAAAAAAACCCATAAATCATGATGACGACGATAGAGTTAGAAAGAATTCGGGCAGGAATGATACCATAGCAGTTGAAGATCAACCACAACTCTCGACAAAATGACGGTCGAAGGCCCATCTTAAAATGATCCTTATAAAAGACAAAGTCAGGAGAAAAATCTCATTTAGCCCGTTCGTGGCCGGCGACCGCTCGTCGGAAAATCATAGGATCCATAACATAACAATCTTGGATCTCTTCCACGACCGCCATGGAGATGACCAAAATCTCTATAGCATAAATCGAGCCAAATGACTTCTAAGAATACTTCTGAACCATGGAGTCTATGATACTGTGCGAGAAAAGAGAAGAGAAGGAAAGCCATAGTAGAACCCAAAGAAAGGAAGAAAAGACAATGAAAATTGTAAGTGATTGTTTGCGGCTTCATCCAAGAGGGGATGCCACAAAAAAGAGGGGATGTCACACTAAACCCTTAGTTACAGCTAAGAAATAAAATTGTAAGTGATTGTTTGCGGCTTCATCCAAGACAAGCTCTCGGTGACGAAACTATTTATACATAAACTCTCTGCCTAGCCTAGAGAGGTCATTCTGACTATCCCTTGGCTGAGAAGCGAGGTCCTCTCTGACGGTCGGTCGTTTCAAACACAGGTGCGCCACTTTCCCACAATCGACAAGCATCTCCCCCTAGAAGATTTCAAATTCCTCGTGAAGTGTGCAACTTCCCTCTCCACTTGGTCTAGGCACTGAAATTCAGGAGAGTACATTATTATGCAATAATGTCATTTAATTATTTTGTATCGATTAAAAAATTCTCTTATCCTTGTGTGCAGTGCGGCTTCCAAGGAGTAAGAGAATTAGAAAACTAAATATTTATATGAGAAATATGTCAGTATGAATCTCAGGGAAAATGGACTGCTTGGGAAAAAGATATGGTCGATCGAATGCAACTCGTAGACGAGTGTCTGTTTGGACGCCGATGAGGGGGCGTTTTGTTCAAGCGATCGATATATCATGCTAGGGGATCTCTCACAAGACGTTGATTGGTCATCTGGATGATCAACATAGAATATCCTCTCAGATCAGATGTCGACGGAGCCAAGGCTAAATAGGCGGTCGGCAAATTTCCTGTTGATCTCAACCACACACTTACTCACTCACTCACTCACTCACTCTCTCTCTTTCTCTCTCTCTCGCCCGTCTAGAATGCTCCATACCTTGGGCGTATCTCCCGAACATTTTTGGATTCAGCAAACATATACCCAACATTTGCTATTTACAAATCAACCGCCCTATGTCATCCATCTTTTAAGTTTTCACTCAAATATCAAAATGCATGGTAAAAACCCAACCCATATTTTTCATTTTTATCCAATTCTCAATAGTTTGATCGTGGCTCATGAAAATACAAGTATGAAAACAACTCCCCACTAGTTAATTTATAAATTTCGATGTTTCGGGAGCTCTGTGTATAAATATCGCAAAGATTAATTGATGTTTAGGTGTTAAATATGTAAATGCATAGGAATAAGGGGGTATGCATATAATTCTTCCTACCTTTTGAAATACACATTTTAGTGCATAGATTTTGAATGCTAAAATATTATAAATTTAAATATCAAATTTTAGATGTTATATTCTTAAATTCATAAGAATTATGCGGCATGCATGTAAACTCTCTCTCTCTCTCTCTCTCTCTCTCTCTCTCGACTGCTAATTACCTTGTTGGCTGCAGGCGACCGAGGGATGGACCGCGCCGCCTTAGACTGGCCAACTCGCCTAAAAATAATCCTCGGAATCGCGCGAGGAATGGCGTATCTCCACGCCGAGTTAATCTCATACGAAGTCCCGCACGGCAATCTCAAGACAGCCAACGTCCTTCTCTCCCCGACTTTTGATCCCCTCCTCGCCGACTACGGCCTCATTGCCTTCATCAACCCCGACGTCGCACCCTCCGTTCTCTTCTCCTTCAAAGCCCCCGAAGCCCAACACCTTCGCCACGTGTCCCCTAAATCCGACGTCTTCTGCTTCGGCGTCGTTCTCCTCGAGATTCTCACCGGTAAGTTCCCTTCTCAGTACGTCAATAACACGAAAGGTGGTACGGATGTCGTGCAGTGGACGGCGTCGGCGATCTCCGATGGCCGGGAGGCGGAGCTCATCGATCCGGCGATTACTGGAGGGACGGCGCCGGCGACGGAGATGGTGAGGTTACTTCGTGTTGGTGCAGCGTGCACGCAGATTAGTCCGGATGAGAGGCCGGAGATGAAGGAGGCGGCGGAGCTTGTTGAGGAAATTGCGGCTGCGGCTGCGGCTGGGGCGGGGGGTTGTGGTGGGGGGGGGGTGGGGG
>NW_018164536.1:2173554-2212004 GCF_001263595.1 Phalaenopsis equestris
GCGGCGGCGGGCAAGTTGGGGGACGATGACTCGTTGTTGCAGGCTAGTTCATCATCGTGAGTTACTGTAGCCGTTTGATGCGGATCACGCGGTGTATATTCGTTCTTTCTTTTATGGAGACGATAGACTTGGTTTGGCATTGGTCTATTTTTCGAATAAGGGTGTACGTGCGTGCTTGTGTATGGGGCATTGGTTTATTTTTCGTATGTAAAAGAGTTTATTTTATTTGGAATATTGGGGTTTTAATAAGTTTTTATTTGAATTTAAAAGTTATTTTATAGTTCATTTATGATGATAATATAATTTTTTTATATTTAAATATTTTTAAATGCAACATCCCGCTACCCGCATAATTGAGCGTTGGCTCTTGTCGGTCATTATCGTCACCCGTCATTGCCCCCTAACGGTTGTCTGTCGCCGCTCTTTGTTATATTAATTTCATTTCATTTAAAATAAAAATAAAAGAACTTATATTTAGAGTAGAATCTCATAAGCATTAAATCAAATTAGGAGGCTGTGTATATGACATTAATATGTATAATATGATATTTGAGTTCTCTTCAATTTAATAATAGTTTGAGGATGATATTATAAATTAAATTCCAACTGTTCAATTCTCTTTGGATAATTTTGATTATTGTTTTTCAAACTTAAATAAACTCAATCATAGTCATGGAAACTAGATTAGGGGGTTATATATATATATATATATATATAATTGTCCTGCATGTGTAAATGCCATTTTTTTTCTGTAATGGTTTCATTATGCCCTTACCGCTCCTAAATATCAAAAAATTTGTCAGGCCTTTTTTCAAAGCAATTACAACATGGTCCATAGTGCGCATTCATCCTCATAGAATAACAATGTCAAATTAGATTTATGAGTCGGGTTCGGGACTGCTCCGAGTTTGACTCAACTCAAAATTGTTGACTCTATTTGAATTGTAAATAAATCATAAAGATCAACCTGAACCTAAATCACCCAAACCCAATGTGTATAACCTGTTTAATATAAGACATAATAACTATTTATGCCAAATTTGAGTTGATTTTGAGCTATTCTCTAGTTGGCTGGTTGATTCCGAGGTAATCTCAGGTTAGCGGGCCAGTTTCAACTCAAATTCAAGTAGAGATATCAAAATTAGATCATACATGTTCAACCCGAACTTGCTGACTCAACAAATTTGGGTCTGAGTTGACTTGAATAATTTTTAGTTTGGGTTCAAGTTAGAAATTGTAACATTGAAATCAACCCACCAACTCATAATTCACCCGAATTTATCACGAATAGGTGCTACGCCTTGTATTAAATAGGTTATATGTGCCATGTTTGGGTTAGCAAGTTGAATGCGAGTCAGGTTCGGTTTGGATTTTCTCACCCATTTAATCTTCGGTTTGAGTTCGGGCCAAGTATTTTCAGGTCGGTCGATTTTGGGTCAGGCTTGAACCGCCCTTGTGAACTTAATTTGACACCCCTAACTTGGAGTTGGCAGGGCAAACCATACTTTGGAAAAAAAAAAAAAAAAAAAAAAAAAAAAAAATGGGTTGCACAAAATTCGACCTAAAATTGTTCGGGCCAATTCGAACTCATATTTTTGAGTTGAATCCAAGTAATGTTTGCCTATCTGTACAAATTTTGCACTAATACTTGGTTCTAGTCTTTCTTGCCCGGTCATTGTCAATCATCCTTTTAAGGAGCTGTTTGGCGAAGAAAAAGTAAGAAAATTCACAAATTAATAAATTAAACAATACTTTAATAAAATTAACAAAATGGTCATTATGGTTTCATTGTAGCTAATTCAAACAATGACAATGCCTGAATATTATTAAAAAAAAAAAGAACAGAATACTAAATCCATCATAATCTTAACTCTCGTTCATCCTAAATTGACCTCAATGTAAGTGTTGAAGTTCCTGGTTAGACAGCATTGCCGTGGGAGAGGCCTACTCTCTTTTTTTTTCCATTTTTGAAGGCTGGTTGCATGAATTTTCATCTCTTTGAATTATATTTTGAAAGAGTTGACGTTTTTGTCTAGTTGTTCCAGCCATCAGATCAGGCTGCTCTTGATGTTGAGACAGGGATTGGATCTTTGCTTGCTGAAAACAAGAAGTATTTTGTTTTTTTTTTATGAATTATTGAAAGCTTTGGCGAAATGAGAAGGGTTTGAAAAATTTTATTTTGTTTTTGCTCAACATAAGATTTGGGAGTGTTAAATGTTAATAACACTTTTTTATAATTTGAAATTATAATCACTTATTTTTTGAGAGAGAACTTCAAGAACATCATTATACATGTCTTTTTTTATTTACTCCCAGTCGTTAATTGTCTTTCAAATCCTGCTCTTTCGTTGCGAAACAATATTACAAAATTTATAGAATTTACTTTACTTTTCAAAATTTAATAAATTTGAACTTATGGGATTTACGAAATTCTAATAAGTTAAATCTAATCAGTTGCCAGGTAGCCATTGAGAGATGCGAATGACGCTGAAGAAGTTAAGAGCTCGGTGTCACCTCCCAAAAGAGCTTTGAAGAGAGTTGGGCAACCCACGACTTAAATACTATTTTTCGAGCCCATGTGATTTTTTGTCCGTGACATTCTCCTCCACTCAATCATGTGACGCTCTCGTCACGGATCGACTCTTCAGAGGACCCCATTGGACTACGAAGAGTCCACACACCTGACAGGCAGTAATCTGCTCTGATACCACTTGTCATCTCTCAAAAGAGCTCTGAAGTGAGGTAAACAACCTAGTACTTAAATACTATTTTTCGGCCCTACACCTAGCTGATCAGTGACATCAGACTCTATAGCTGGAAAATATATTATATTCGGAGTCCGAACATAACTTAAGCTACCTCCGGAAAACAAACAAGTTACACCCAAAAAAAAAATATTATTTTTCTCCTCTATTCCCTTTTTTAAGTCCGGTCTACGCACACGATATATTTTCCTGTAGGGATGAACTGGTTACCCGCCGTGTAAGAGCTCCACATGTCAGTCCGAAATCGCCGATTCTACGATTTCAGTGGTTTGTTGAGATAATGGAGGAAAAAATATTACATCAGTACTACGCACGTAGAGGAACATGCGTACCCAATGAAATCACGCCACGATATCCCGCGCGACGCAGAAAAAAAAACGGCGCAGTAACACGGTGAATATTCCTCCCCGTGTTATTCATGTGTTATTGTGTGTTATTCATGTGTTATTGTATCCTGGGAATATTCCTGGTGTTATAATAACACAATAACACATGAATAACACACAATAACACATGAATAACACACAATAACACATGAATAACACACAATAACACAAGAATAACACGGGAGAGAATATTCCTTCATGTGTTATTGTGTGTTATTCATGTGTTATTGTATCCTGAAAATATTCTTGGTGTTATAATAACACAATAACACATCAATAACACATGAATAACACGCAATAACACATGAATAACGCGCAATAACACATGAATAACACAGGAGGGAATATTCCCCGTATTACTGCGCCGTTTTTTTTGCTCTACCGCTGAGATGTCATGACATGTTTTGATTGGTTACGCAGGTACTGATGTAATATTTCTTTAACCGGTGAGAGATCCCGCTTCCAACGCCACCGGGCGTGGGGTTGTCGCCTACAGCATTTTCTTTTCCGTGCATAGAATCCCATCTTTCACCGTCGCGCTCTTTTGGCTTGGAAACCCCAATGGGGGGATCTGGATCTTTCCATTGGAAGGAGGCTTAGGTCTACAGTGAGACGATGACACACTGGCGTCCTTGGGAGTCGGGAGCGATGGTTTGATGCCAAAGCTTAAGATATGAGGCTACAACCAGGCACGCAGCTGATCATGAAGCCTGGGCGCTGCCTCACGGCCCCTTCAACCCCGCCACTCACATTACTCTCTTCTTCTTCCATATCGTCGTCATCTCCGAGTTGAGGTAAGTATTTCTCAGATATCGATTAATGTTTTAGGTGAAGGAGCTTTTTGGTTGTGCCAGGATAAGAGTTGATCGTGTTCTTCAATGCCGGCATAGTTTCGTAGACGGATTCATAGTGCCTCCTGCACACGATCACCTAAAACAGAAGTGGTTAGCAGTCCAATTCGGGGATTTGTACCAGGTGTGATCTTCTGGGACTAAGTAATTAAGGTGAATGAGAGATCAGGTTATTTCAACATTGTTTTCCCCCTAGAATTAAAGAGAGAATGATCCTTTACATCGCATCCCTTGCTGAATTTATACAGGCATTTTGATGGAGGGTTTTGTGATGCTTAGGCATGTAATGTATGAAGCTTTGTCTAGGAGTCTAGCTCGAGCTGTAGCTTGAGCTTGGATCGAGTAATCTCATTATAAGTTTGGAGCTTGGCTCAGTAACTTGAGCTCGATTTATAACTATGATACCGGAGGAAACCCAAACCATAACGGGAATACAAATTATTATTTTTGAATTCCAAACAGATTACAAACATAACACTTGAAAGTGCAGGAAGTGACAAACAAACACAAACACCATAAACAATAAAAGATATCCATGGTGATAACGAGTACGGAGGCTGCTGGACGGTGGGTTGATGGTTGATGGAAAATGATTGTGGCTACTGAAAGAAGACTGGAAGGTGGCTAGCGGTTGTAGGGGAGGGGTTGCGGTTGAGGGGAGGTGGCAAGAGGGAAGATGGCTGCGGTTGTTTAAAGAAGGCTAGAAGGTGGTTGGTGGCTGTATGGGAGGGGCTGCAGTTGTTGGAGGGTATAGGTACAGCTGCGGAAAGTGCCAAACAATGACGAGGAAGGTGTTGACGGGGCTGGCGGAAACAGGACAGTTGTAAGCGTTGAACAACAATAAGAAGGGTGTTGGCGCGACTAGCAGCAGTAGGATAGCTGTATGAAACATCGAACAACAACAAGGAATGAAGATGGAAACAAGATCGAGTGGTTTATTACTGCTAAGAGTGGGGTCGAAGGGGGCTGCAGAAGGAAAAATATTTCGTCATGGTCGAGCTACAATCGGAGCACCACTCGGATCCTTGGAGACGGTCACCACCTCAGACGAGTTTAATAAACTGACAAACTTTACATTGAAACAAAGACAAATTTTTATCTGAAATAATTTGAGAACTAAGTATTTTAGATACTAAAATCTAGGATGACATAATATATAATGCCATAACATAATATCATTGTCTTTAGAAATAAAAATAAAATTTAAAACATTACTTTGATATTGTCTATTTGAGTCAAGTTCATGAAAATAATAAAATTCATCCTTTTACTTAGAACTGCCAATCATTCTACTTGTGGTCAGTTTATGAAACTCAAAACAAGAAGAATAAAAATTAGGTTGACATTGAAGATTAATAGTAATTTTACTAACGGACAACAAGGTATACGATAGATTAGGAACATGAAAAACATCGCGAAGGTTTAACAACGATGAGAATTTGACAGTTCTTACCTTGACAATTAACGAGAGGGAACCTTCAACAATTTTGATATTTTTATTGTTTGCCCAAGGCCTATAAGTAGAAAATATTTTAGAACAACTAAACATGAGATTAGTAGCACCAAATTCAATTATCCAATAATAGAAAAAGTTAGGATAACATCTAATAAAACTGTGGCTAAAGAGTTATTTTTTGTATTAAGGAGCAAGACAAAACCATGGACAACTTTGGAGATTGAAACAACTTATGCAAGTGCTCCGATTGCTCCTTGGTAAAAGGGAACTACATTTGAGTTAGCTGGAGGCTCTTGGGTTTATTTAACATTGGCTTGATAAGCTCTACCTTCATGTTTGTTTTTTGATTTTCAGTTTGTAGGTTCAACATGAAGTTTCCAACATGTCTTTTTGGCGTGCCATGATTTTTTGCAATGCTTGCATCTGGTTTCTTATGTCCTTCTTTTTCAGTGTCAAACCATTTTGCCATAAGAGTAGAGTCCTTCCGTTCAATGTTACAAGAAGTTTCGTGTTGCACAACCTAATTTTTCTTCTTGACTCTTCCAACCTTACTTCAAAAAAAAAACTTCTTGGATATAGGGTGTGGGTTTTTTACTGAGGATGCGACCTTAGACTTCGTCTAAACTTCTATCAAGGTCGACTAAGATATGGAGACTCGATTATTTTATTCTCTCTTCCTGTGGAGAACACAATCAATCAAATTCTCCCAAATGTCATCATAATATTGATTAAGTTCCTGCCATAATGCTGCGCACTCGTGTAGTGCACATTCGTTTTGTTTTGCTTTCCAGAGTTAGAGTTTTTAACTAAAATGTTTGGGAAGAATTCTCCAAGTATGAATAAAGATTTTAAACTTTCCCCCAGATATCTCGAGCAAGGGAAATGAATAGTTGTGTCTTTCCTATGATAGTTTCCATGGATTTGGTGGGCCAAATCATTACCAAAGAATATTTGGATTGCCATTTTTTCAAATTTGGATCGCCAACAATAGTTTTTGAATTTCTTCGATTAAATACCAATTTTCCTCTCTCTTGATCGCCAATTTTATGGATTGAGTTCATTCTAGATAGTTTGATGGTGGTTGAGTTTTATAACTGTGAGGTAAGGAGGTGAGTTATGGGGATAATACTCAGTCAATACAATCATAAAATGATTTATAGGGCGAGGCGATGTTTCAAAATTATTGAAGATGTGCGATTTAGTAGGATTTCCTTAGACTTTAGACATTATTGCTGATTTATACGGCATCCTTATTATCTGAGATGAGTAGCGCACATGCAGTGGCTATCTATAGGGAGAAGAAAGATGCTTTGATTCTGGTACGGGCTCAGCTTGCACAATTTCGAACTTGCTGTTGATGTCAGAGAAAGTTGCAAGGAGTTCAGTTCCACTAGCAGCAGTGCGAAACAGAGAAAATTATGAGAGGCTGAGCGGAACTCACAGACAGACGTTCAACCTGAATCTCTCAGACAATGCCAGAGAAAAGTCGTGAGAAATGAAGCGAAACTCGGGGACAGAACTATCAAATGGGCGTTCGAGCCCTAGCAATAGTGTGTATCATTCACGGGTAGACGCAGAGCAAAGCAGAACTCCTAGATGGACCGCTGAAAGATTTCAATGGCAAATCGTGGCTCTTATACTATGTAGTTTTTGGAAGGGAGAAAATAATTATCCATTTTCAATTACATGAGAAATAATTACGAGAGAAATAAAGGGGGATGACTCCCACATTAGAATCAACCATAATTCTAAATTCTAAAATTAGAAAATATTAAAAGAAAAGATATTAAAAATAAATCTTCTTAAAATTCTAGCGATTTTAAGTTTTAAGTTTCAAATATGATAGATTTATGTTTAATTTTAGTTTATAATTCAATGAAAGTTTATATTTGAGTTTTACTTAGTCTTGGGTTGAATTGTATTTAATTTAAAGTCTATGTTCAAGTTTCTTTTCATGTCAATTTGAGTCCATTTTGTATTAAGTTAAACTTAATTCAAATTTAAGTTTGAATTTGAGTTTATTTAATTAGATTTAAGTTTGAGTTGATTCTGTTTTTTTTTTTTCAATTTAAACTAAACCCAAGCCTTTCTCAACCATTGCACGCCCAAGCTGACCCAGGGTCATCCCAACCAGACTTAGATCAGCAAGGCCAAGCTAGGGTCTACCAGACCTAACCCTAGTCAACTTGAAAGGATCCTAGGCCTATATAAAGGAGTGGTCAGGTGGAAGATATTGACCAAAAATGAGGTAAACAACTGACTAATAATTAATTTGAGCTTGCTTTGACTTGTCTTTTCAACTCCATTTCGTATGTTGGCTTATGTAAAAAATTTAATGTACACTATAATTTAAATAATAAATATTAAGGGTTTAAATTTGAAGTTATAAAATTCATACTTCTCTACCACTTAATTTATTTTCCATCAGATTTACTTTATTTTTTCTTTTTTTTTTCTGGATTTTATTGCCTTAACTCTTCAAATAACCCATGTTTTGTCTTTCATAATAAAAAACTAGATTGTGACTAGGCCATCTAATCTCTTAAAATTTTTCAAATTCATGATTAATCTTGGGCTGATTTGAGCCCAACTTAACTTGTTTACACTTGTACCTATCAAGCTGATCTCATATGCTCATCACAAGCCTGTTGGCTTGTGTTCACTTACTTGATATACTTCATACGTCCAACATGTTTGCCTTCTAGTACGAATCCTTTCTAATTGCTTCAATAATCATGGTCTTTGTGAAGGGAATAATCATGGCCTCAACTTAAACTAGCGTGCCATGGTCATACTTGGAATCTTTATTAGTTCCACGATAATAATTCTTTCAAATATTAGTTCATCTCAAGCTTTTTAACTAATAAAAAAAAATAAATATTATCTTACTCCAATTCATGTACTATATTATAAAAAAATCTAAAAATTTTACTTTTCACCCTTCTCTTAATTATTTCTATTTATATATATTACAATTTTAATACTTTTATTGTCTCAATTTTTGGCAAGTCGTGACATTCTCTGTCATAATAAGCTAGTTGACTCAAACTCAAACTCATAAAATTAATCAGGTTCAATGTCATGTCAGGTGAGTCTTGAGATCAACTCGACTTATTTGCATTTCTACTTGTTGACTTGAATTGATCTACTCAACATCAACTTGTCCATCTGCTCATTACCAGCTTGTTAATCTTATTCATCCGTGCAACATCGTCCTAAAGGCCCTTTGATCAACAGCCATTCTAATTGCGTCAATAACTACAAGCATTGATATGAACCAATGCTCATGGTCATAATTTGACTCTTAGTTAGTTCCAATTGTAATCATTTTCTCAAAAGTTCGCATGTAGGCTTTTAACTTGTAAAAAAAGAGGAAGTTCTTTCGCAACCCAAAATGTGAAAATCTTATTATCTCTCGAACAATGAAATGTAGTATTTAAATTTTAATTTCATGCAAGATGTCGGTGAATCACAAGGAAATATGATCAATTAGTTCTCAACATTATTTTTTGTGGTAACGAAGATGAAGCACATCAATGTTTGTAAAAGAGGAGAGAAGCTTTTTCCAATCTAGTCACTTGACACTTGTGGACTTTGAAGTTGCACGTAAATCTTGAGGACATTGGACTCTTCTTCAATCACAAGGATTTCACAAATTAATTAATTGTTTTCCCAGGTATTTAACTTATATCTATAAGGTTTGTATTAAATTTAGGGAATTGAGGTTTCCCATGGACACAAGCCTCTCTGTTTAATTTCATATTGATATACACTCGATAATACTATCATTTATGGATGTCATTATGCTCTAGAATGGCGGTGAAATTTAGGTTTGTGCATGGTTGGCATAGATAGGGAATGAATAAATGACTCGATTAAAATCCCATTGTTTCATTGTGTCCTGATAGATTTGAAAACCAAGTTTACCAATTATAGAGGATATATAGATTGCATTATCTAAGGAATCTGACTAGCAATAATGGTTGCCCTTATTTTGGATATTATAAGTAGATTGGGTGATATAATTATAGTTGCTCGCCCTCACAAGATGAAATTTAGATACTCAAATTTAAATTGAATTTAACCTAAGAACTGTAATGACTTTGTTACAAGGGGAGGGGAAATGAAGAATCGAGGAAGGGGAAGAGAGGGGACAAGTAAATTAACAGAAAGGAGACGAAGCGAGGAGTCGGGCAGTTAAAGGAGGGAGATGAATGGAACAATTGGGAACTCAGAGGTCACTTGTGTTCCATAAAGCAATGCTAAGAGAAGACAATGCAAGTCCAGAAGAAGAAGAAGAAGAAGAAGAAGAAAGGAGGAGAAAAGAAGAGAAAAGAGCAGAGGTGGAAGGAAGGGCACAACTCACCTGTGTGGGAGGTTCGAGCGCAGCAAAGGAAACTGCATCGATGACAAAGTAGAGGAGGCGGCGTTTGTAATGAACCACGATCGAAGGAGGAGCCTTTACGTGCGCGACTGCCATACGAAGGAGGAAGTAGGGGCGTCGATGTCGAGAGCTTCGGGCAGGCAAGAAGAGTCTAGCGCAGAGAAAGAAGGAATTTGACCATGCCCTCAACTTTCGATGTAGATGATCTCAACCATGCCCAAAACATTCGTTGCAGATGATCGCGAGAAGATGGGTGCAAGCGTTTGTACGAAGAAGAGAGGAAGAATCGAGCTGAGGCTTTCAATCGAGCCGAAGGAGAGGAAAGGGAGTGCCTGTGGGAAGGGGGGAGGCCTAATCATAAGGCATGAAATTTGATAATACTAGTTATTATTATTATCTATAAATTATTAATTGCAATTTTTAATTAAATCAGATTTTAAGTTAAAGAAGTTCTATGGTAAGAATGGTTGGGGTATAAATTATTAATAAATTGTTATAATATATAAATAATCCTAATAAAAAAAGAAATAATACAAATTACTTAAAGTAGGATAACCTACTTTATTGTCAATATTTATTAAGCTTATGTTGTTAAATGAAGATAACAATTAGAATAATAGTAAAATTATTAATATTGTACATCAAAGGGTCAAATAAAGACAAATTGTCTTCTAACAATAAGATTAACATATAATAAATTAGAAATAATTCTTTATGCATTTAACTTTAAGTTTTTCATTGGAGCCAAGTGAACAGAGCGTTTAGAATCATTAGTGACCGAGATGAGTAGTGGTACTTTTTAATCTATGGTAGTATTTTGGTTCTTCTTGATTTTTATATATTAGTGGATAATGTTATTTACACAAATTTTATTTTGATTTATATATTTTCTTTTATTCGTCATATTGTTAGGATTGTTTATAGCTATTTATTATCATACATTGGTGTATGTTATATATAGGATATTCAATTGAGTGCGACGAGCACATGAATAATATATTTATGTTGACTGCTTGTATGTGCATGATTAATTATGGTGAATTCAATGGTACTAGTGTGAGAATACGAAGGTACCCGTGCATGTATATAAAAAATAATATTGATATTGATGTGTCTTAATTGACACCATTTTTAGACGGTGCTTTTGTGAAAATTATATAGATTTAGTATGATATTGATATGCTCTTGATATAATAAAGTTCTTTGAATAACGTCAAATGTTTTTATTGATTTATTAAAAGTTTGACTGATATGTATATTGTTTTCTTTTCTCTTGTATTATTTTGGTTTATGAGTATGAATATTTTCTGGCTTATTTAATTATTTTCTAATTTAAACCAACTTCACAGGGTAATTAAGTGATTAACGATAAACGTTAGAAGTGATAATGTTTATAAAAAATGCGGATAGACAATAAGAATGTATTGTTAAATATATTTCTTTAATTTAATTTGATTAGTAACTCTTTCATTTGTTAAATTGTAGACAAATATAAAAAAATTGGTTCCTACCATCATATTGTTCATTCCCATCTCAGTTAATTCCAAGACTCAGGCCATGTCGTGATAAAAGTGGTATCAGAGCCAAGGTTCAAGATTAGTTAATGAAATCTTGATGATTAAACCAATATGATAATTATAAGAAAGTTTTAATAATTATTAAAATGTTAAACTTAACTCAAAAGTAATAATCATTATCCATTCAAGCGTAGTGATACATCCAAAATCATAGAAGAAGAGAATCTGATAGAATACGAAGAAATACAAACTACTATTAATGTGAACACAGATAGCCTCACCTAAATGATGACAATGTTGACTCAGCTGATTCAAGAGTCCAGATCGCAGTCTATCGGAAGTGATGCAGTCGTTGTGGATAAGTACTTGAAGATATTTCAAGATTTACGTCCACCTTTGTTCAAGAGAACTGAAGACCCGATTGAAGCGGGGGACCGGTTAATGAGGATAGAGATGATACTATATAACATGGCTTGTCCGAATGAAATAAGAGTACCTTTGACGACATTTGTGCTAGATGGGGAAGCCAAAAGATGGTGGCGCGGCCAACGTTAGGACAAGCTAGGGGACATACCTAATATGATGGCCAATTGGGATGAATTTGTGGAGCTATTCAGAGAATAGTTTGTAACTGATGCATGAGAGGTTTATCAAGTTGAGGCAAGAAGAGAAGACAGTCATGCAATATGAAGTGAAATTCACTGCACTGTCGATGTATGCGTCACAGTTGATTGCTAATGCAGAAGAAAATATTTATATTGGCTCTTTGTATATGTATGACTGCTATAATGGAGTTACACCTTGATGATATCAGTGGGGGAATATTAAGATACTCATGCACGTATATGGAAAAAAATTTCTATATTAATGTGTCTTAATTAACACAATTTTTAGACGGTGTTTATGTGATGGTTATACATATATAGTATGATATTAATAATCTATTGTTATAGTAAGGTTCTTTGAATAACATTAAATATTTTTATTGATTGATTAAAAGTTTGACTGACATGCATATTGCTTCGTTCTCTTTTGTATTATTGTGGTTTATGAATATAAGTATTCACTGACTTGTTTAGTTCATTGTCATTTTAAACTAATTTTTTAGGTTAATTCATACTAATATTGGCTAAAGGCATGAAACATATTATTATAGTGATTTAATTTGGATCTCAACTATGCCTAAACAAAGGAAGTTTCCTAGGGCACAAGAGTAGCAATCCTGATTTGTTTTAAGTTTTGGGTTAGAGCACCATGACCTTGGATTGTTAGAAGCACAGTCTCATGGATTGGTTCATTCAACTTGGTGTGAATTAGGTTCTCACTTAATTGATGTGTCCTGATTTTGAGAATGACGGGGTGTAAATCTCTATATCTAGCAGAGAAGGCTTGTGAGACTCGATATTTATGTGTTTGACACACCTCAGTTTCCAGATTAAAGTTTGATGAAAGCAAGGATTATGTCTCTATTTTTTGTTGAGATATTCTAGGAATTTAGGGTCCTATGGTGATTTGATTAACAAGGAATTCAAGACCAATGCTTTAATGGCTTAGAGATCATAACTTACAACCCTAGACTTGTCGGAACTCAATAATGGGGTGTACAACCTTCGGCAAGGTGATTTGTGATCTTTTTGATCTAAAGTTATGTTTGTGGGTGTTTAGGGCTAACAAAGATTTGATTCTACAATAATGGAGGGACTTACAATCTTGTATTTTTTAGTAGACCCAAATCAGGGATTTGGTTTGGATATCATTTTAAACTTCAATGAGAGTTCTAAGACATATAACTCTGCTTATTAGAGAAGCCTATTATGTTATGACTTATAAGCCTAAGTTTAAGGAAGTTAGGTGTAGGCCTTGTTACTGTAGCTTAAAAGTTTGGAGTAGTTTATTGGATAGCTTTTACAATCCTCTACATAGAGAGGATGACTCGACATTTGGAACTATAGCCTCAAATTGTGGTAGGCTTTAAAGGGTCTGGTTGATGATTCATTAATTTTGAGTTGTCTTGTTTAATTTTTTAACTTGACTGTACATTGAAGTTCATAATATTACATTGAATTTCATAATATGCAATGCTTTGTGAGTCATCCTTGTTGTTTATAATGCACATTGTGCCTTGGAAGACACTAATCGAGCCTCTCTCTTTACTTACTGCTTTGTTGGGATACTAGATGCACGTGGTTATTTTCTATATTTAAAAAATTATTGTATTTTTCAAAATTAGCCCAACCGGACAAAATATTGGAAAAATTACTATGAGCACTTTTTAAGTTGCGTGAGTGTCTAAAGAGGATAGGATTTCAATTCCATAAATTTGGATGTCTTTTTATTTTGTTTTTATAAATTTATAAGTCTGAGTGTTTTGACAGTGAATTGATCCAACTTAGGAGATGATCTGATTGCATTTTGGTTGTTAATATTTGTAAATGGAGGCTTTAAGGACAAGTAGAAGCCAAGGATGGCTTATCCTGAGCATGAAGGCTTTGAGGCCCTTCGTGATCAATAAATGAAACTCTCTCGAGTGTATAGAGATTTGAAGCTCCTGTTATATCCTCCAAGAATCAAACCTAAACTGTCTTAAAAGGTTAAAGCATGCTACACTTTAGGAAGATGTCAGAGGAGGCCAGAATGGCTCAGGAATGAATCCTAACCATCAGCTCAACCGAAGCTAGGCTTAGGGAAGTTGATCCATCCATGTGAAGCTTAAGACAAATCAATTTGGTTGTATAAATTTTCTACTGATCATTAATATTACCTTGATCCGAATAACTTTGGATCGTGATATAAAGTTTAATCAAAGGGTTATGGTGGTTAACCAGCACAATGTAAGTTGGCTAGCGGGTTTGGTTAATAAGAATAAGGTTAAACTATAAGCTAATTAGGCGTTTAGGAGCCTGACTATCCAGAATTGAATATTATCGCAACTTAAGTTCATTTAGGTTAAATTGGTTTATTAAGTTGAATTTGTCTCGTGCCTGATTCACAAATATAGTTGGTATTTTTTATATGCTACGTGAAAATATTTAAGTATGTTAGGTTCGGCCTAGTTTAGTTCTATCTTAACCAAGTCACTAGATGGATAAATTGTTCCTTGCCTTAATGAAATTTGATAAAGTTCCATTTGCAATTGGTTCAAATTATTTTAGATTGACATTGGTGCACCAAATTATTTTGATCATGCTTAACTATCCTCAAGGAAGTACGACTTAAGCTAGGCTAACTATTTTAAAGTTAATAGCTTACTTCATTGATTTTGGGTCGAGCTGATTTATATTAGGTTGGGGTGGATTACTCTAGGGTGAGATAGGTTAAGTTGATCATGCCAAGTTGGCTTTAATTTTTCTTGGGTTCATCAAACCATTTAAGATTTAATATAGGCTAAATTGACTTCTGTCAGACCAATTAAGGATCATTTGAGGTGACTTAATCAAATCAAGTTTTATTTTAGATCACATTTGAAATGACTCGAGCCAATTTAATTTGACCTTTAGAGTAAGTTTTTTATTTAAAACTGTGTAATAGGAGACTCATTTCAACACTAATTTGAAAAAAAATTATCATGAGATTTTATACGTCCTCTTGGTCTGACAAGACATACACCTCAATAATCACGCTTATGTATAATTTTTAAAAGGCGCAAGCAATAATCACGCTTCTACATAATTTTTAAGAGGCGTGAGCCTAAAAAATAAAGATTCATATAATTTTAAAATTTCAACTTATAAATTAAATATGTAAAATAAATTGTATTTTCTTATTTCTCTACATCTAAATCTAAAACAAACAAAATAAGAGAAAGCAATTCATTATAATGATGATTCTATTGAAATTCCAACAAAGGAGATTTTTGAATTGATAAATCATAATCCTGGTGACTTAAATTGCTTGTTTAACTGGAATCAGGATTGAAAAAGACTTACTTTTGAGTTTTTAGGAGATTAATTTTATGTTAATATGTTATTATTATTTATTATTATTATTAATTTGAATTGTTTAAGTTTGATACTTCATGAAAAAGTCTCAATATTGAATTGTACAATTTCAAGCTTTGACTAATCTATAAACAATGAGCTTTGATACCATTCTTAAGTTCAATCAATGCTTGATTGGTCCTGAAGGGTGTAAGCTCACAACACATTGGTCTTGAGCATGCATTTGAGTCAAGGTTGAACCGGCTAAATCAAATATATGGTAAATGACCTATAATATTTTTTTGGGTTCTAATAAATCAAATTAAGGACTTTTTCATGGTTAAAGCATCTATTGGTGCTTAAGGCCTAGCTTTTTCTAGCTCAATTAACAAGGTTACTTTTAACTAAGGTTAACGCTAATTAAACTTTGGTTATGCCATGTTAGACTTAATGTAGCTACCTGTTCAGAGGCTTGTGCATGAGGAATGATGACATCCTAATGCTAATTATTGGGTCCTTTGTGTTAGCAGTCTCATCCTGTGTTATTTTTCACCTCTATAAGTAGGGGCATGATCTAAGGTCAAATAGATCTCTAACAATTTAGCAATGATCAATCAGCAAGTTAATAATTTTGTGATTGCCTAAGTTTTGTCAGCACCAATTGTAATGCTTGAAGTCAAATTATCTAAGATATTGTCTGCTTTGGCCAAACTTGTTTCATATTAGATCGAACTTAATGCTTTTATAATTTTTTTGTTTACTTCTCTTGGAGGTCATCTACCAGGTGTGCTCTATTAGGAGCCTTGGCCCAACTTGTTTCATATTAGATTGAACTTAACGCTTTTATCTTTTTATTTATTTATTTATTTTATACTTCTCTAGCAGGTTATCTATCCAGGTGTGCTCTATTATGAGCGTATTTAATCATGAAGCTTTCGACCATTGTGCTAAAACACGCGTTACATAATATGGCTTGGATTGTTACACAAGCACCCATAAGCTTTATGTTATTTTTCACAAGCACCCATAAGCTTTATGTTATTTTTCTAATCGAAAGCACGATCTATGATTTACTTAGTACAATGAGCACTAAATCAACACAACACAAGTGCCAACATATTAAGAATGGTGATGATTATATTGTTAAACAATGTTATGTGTGAATATGCATGTCAAGTTTAATTACAGGTGACCTACTTAACAACTATTGGCACATGCACAAGTCATCAAATTACCACATAAGGGCTCATCTTTAAACCAAGCAAGTAGTAGTGCAATAGAATAAATCTATACTGAGAAACAAGGACGCTATGGTTTTTATGTGGCTCAACCTCAAATCTGCCTTCTTTTATGCTTATGGAAGGGGGAATTTCTCACTAGTTGCTGAGGAGCTAAGCATGGCTAAAAGAGTTAATGTTTTCTTGCAATGATAACAGGAATCACGCCTTTTATGGAGAACATATAATTGAATTGTCAGGTTCTAGAGCATACAATAAATCTTTTCAGATGCATGTTTAGGATTCATAACCAGCTCTGACTGCTTTCACTGTCATTCCTCGAAGCGCTTTTTCATCAACTCATTTTGTTCTCACATACGACACCAAAAAAGTGGATGAAGAAAATGTTCTATTTGGTTGAAGTGAATGTGCAAGAAGTCTTCCACTTGGGATCTCATAAGTAAGAAAATCGAGGTTAGTGAGATACTCAGAGCATGCATAAACAATAAATAAATTGATGACTGTATAAATGAATTGAGTCTTGATTTTTCTAAATCCTTCATGTTTGATATCTCAACGTATCATAAATGTCGCCTACTTACCTCTTTTAGAGAATCCAACTCAATAGAGTTCATTTTTTTCTATTATTATTATTGATCTAATGTTCTAAGCATTAAATTAGGTGACCTTTAATGAATTTATAAATTGAGCCAGCGTTTATGTTGTGATGCCTGATGGAATCATCTTTATCTAAAGAGGAAATCAGCTCGATTCTTAGGATGATATGATTATTCTTGAATGACAGATTTTGAAACAATTTATTTAAGTTTAATTAATATACTGGAATTAAGTGTTGCTTGACATGCCGGGCAGTTTCTGGATGAGGACAATTCAATTAAGCTAATCAAACTACATGCACGGTTTAATAGAACAGATTAATATGATGCTGAATCGATGTTAAGCTGATGTGAATGTTAAGCTAATGTGAAGAATATTTTAGATGATTCATAAACATAACTAATTACAACAATGACGTATATTGATATATAGTTACATTGCTGTCTGAGTCCACATGTTGAATTATTCAATTGTAGTGGTATGAACGTTTGGGCTTGTATTTGGATGAGTCAGCTTGTCACCAAAAAAGAGTCTATTTAAGAAGATGAGTTGTTTATTACGTGTTAAGTTGATTTTAGTAATTTTGAGCAAATTTGATATATCCGAGCCATGGATGAATAGATTTCTAATTTGTTTGAATGGATTTGAAGTGTAGATAGAATAGTATTGAGGCTATATCTATGGATTTGGTAAATTAACTGAGTGGATCCTATGCTTAATCGAATAGATTAAAAAATTCTATTTTCACGAATTGATTAACAAATTCTAGATATAAGATTCTGAGAAAGAAAATTATGCTTAACAACTGCTGAAAGATCACGTTCATTGTTTTTAAAAAACCATTAATATAATTTAGGTGAGGTGACGGCATTCACCGTTGTGCCAGAGGTCAATAGGTGCTCAACTAAATGCATGACTCATTAACACATAATATTAAGGGCCCAAATATGATGATAAAACAAGGAATAACCTTCATACAACTTTTAGGCTTCTTTCTGTAACATGTTGCCGTATTTGATTCTTTCAATGGGTTATTCAAGGAAGTTCTTCAGCCCTCTCAGCTTGTTATCAAGACATGGTGCCACTTATTTTATTTGGATTAGTTTCAAGTCTGGGCCGTGTCGGTCAACTTTTTCGATGATTTGAAAATATGAATATGAAAATAATTTTTGGTTTTAAAAGTAGTATTTTTAAAAGTAGTATGTTTTGATTTTTTTTTTTTAAATTGAGACCAAATGGATCTCATTTGTCCAATAGTTTGCATAATCGTGCCCGATACCGCAAATACTACACCCTCCCGAAAGATAAGTGTAGATCTCGGCGATAGACCCAATTCTGCAAACTAAGAGATTTGTGACATCCGTTTGGTCTGCAAAGCTTTTATGTATGACCGACAAGTTCTCCTATCTAATACAAGAATTAAATAGGGTTTTATTTTACCTACGTTTTGATTTTTTTTTAAAAATGAGACCAAATGGATCTCATTCGTCCAATAGTTTGCATAATCGTGCCTGATACCGCAAATACTACACCTTTCCGATAGATAAGTGTAGATCTCGGCGATAGACTCAATCCTGCAAACTAAGAGATTTGTGACATCCGTTTAGTCTGCAAAGCTTTTATTTATGACCGGCAAGTTCCCCTATCTAATACAAAAATTAAATAGGGTTTATTTTACCTGGGTTCTAAGTTCCCTATAAAAGCAAGCCCCTATAGTTAATTACATTTCAAATGACTAGGGTCAATTGAGAAAACTCTTGATAATGATCAGAGGTATTAGTCTTCAAGATTCCAAAGTTTAGGTTTTCACGATAGGACGTGGAAAATCAAGTGGGAATGACTCAAGACGGAACACTTATTTCAGGAGTCCAAAGGAAGGAACATGTAGGGGATGTCATAGATCCTGAGGAGAAACCTCAGTGACATCCCAGACTATCCCACTGTGTGGCTGTGTTTTGGAGAATATGTTATTCAATAGTTCGATCCTGTCAATTTTATTATTTGGGACTTACATTTGCATAATACCCGATTATGCAAATAGTCTGCAGAAATAAGAGGGTTTACGTTGTGTCACACGACAACCTCGGAACCTAAGGCGGGTTAGGACTTACGCTGCACAACATGGTTGTACAGGAGCATAAAAAGGGAGTGAGGATTTACGTCACGCTAGACGAGCTACCTCGAAAGTGGTCTCCCGTTTTCGGGAGGGGTAATTAACTATAGGGGGTTGTGCCTATTGGAAACCTCGAACCCCATATCAAAAATTTCTCGCAAAATGATGGCGAAATCTCTAGGTAGTTTCTTATCTACAACCCTTGCCTTCTGTTTCGACCCTCCAAAGCTCTCTCGAATAAAAAATTGTGGAAAGTTCTTGGGGAACGGTCATGAATTTTTGGAGCTCACACTTAACAAGCCCAAATATGGTCAAATCGTTGACATTTTTCTTCACTTAACAAGCCATAAAAACGACGGCAGTGAATAAGCTCTTGTTTTGTTAGTCTGTTGACAAAGATCGTCAAATTTCAAGCATATTAAACTCGATAAATTCAAGCAATCTAGATCAAAGGGATTTTCTTGAATAATCTAAAGGTCAAGGAAAATCAAAAGAATGATAGTCGCTCAAGGAGGCATCAAGCCAAGCTTGATGGCATGTTCAAATAAAGAAAGTTCTACATTTTCAAATAGTCTGGTCAAGCAAGAGGCACATACTGGAGGAATTCTTTTCTTCAATAAGTCCAACAAAGAGGAAAGCAAAGGACCGAAGAAGTTAACCTAAAAGTTCGTTCAAAGCTTGATGCTGAATTGAGAGAATTCAATTGTTGACAAGTCCGATAAAGCACCAAGCATAAGACCGACGATCTCTTGCCACTAACTCATCAAAAGTCTAAAGGCTAGGTCACTAGCATGCATCCTTCGGCAAGTCCGCCAAAGTTCAATGCTAGGACCAAAGTTATGATCATTCTCCTGACGAGTGCATAGAGACAATTCAAGTCAATTCCTTAGCAAGTCCGTCAAAGCATAAAGCTAGGACTGAAGGTATATGTTCACTCACCTTATAAGTCCATAGAGACAATTCATGTCAGTTCCTTCACATATAAGTTGTTATTATATGTAGAATTTTCAATTTTTAATGATTAGTTTTAATCGAAAGTGCTCTCCCATTACCCGGAGGGTTAATTAACCATAGGGCTTGCGCCTATGGTTAACCTTGAACCCCAGATCAAAAGGTTGCAAAATGAGGGTGAAATTTCTGGGTAATGTCTTATCTACAATTCAATCTGCCTTCTGAAAATTCGACTCTCCAAAACTCTCTCTCTCTCTCTCAAAATAAAAACAAAATGCAGGGAGTTCACAGTGAACAGTCGGGATTTTTCGGAGCCCACAGGCTCATATGGATCGTCTTTTGGATGTGCGGTCTCCGCTCATAATATTTGCTCTCTAACATAAAGGTCTCAAGGTTTTGTCAGCATTTAGGCCATAACTGAACAAATTGAGTTGTCTTCTTATTTGGTTCTGATAAACTCGAAAGTTAAAACTGAACCTATTTAATTTTTGAATTCTTCTTTCTTTTATCATGAACTCAGTCTAATAGAAGTTTTTTACTTATAATTTCAGGTTTATCTGAATTAATTGTGCTTCCATCGCCATTTTATGTTGCTTTAACTATAATCCAACACAACTTAATTGCATAACACTCAAATCCTTAATATCACATAAAAATATCATTATTACTCTTTGAAATACATCTTTTTAATACATTAGATTTATGACACCAACGTGATGCAAATGTAAGTATAAAATTTTAGTTTTTAGATACGGAGATACATAAGAATTGTGTGGCTTATGTGTGAATTTAACTTAAATTTATTGTGGAAGAGACTTGCATTCAGACGATACCTACTGGATATAATACATACGTAGGCATATAAGCTTCCATTTCTGTAGTTAGAAACATCTTTGACTGAATGTAGTAAATGAACCAATGAATCGTCCCAAATAAAAGAAGTTCCCCTCGGTATCTCATCCAAATAGAGCATGGCTCATCAATTATTATTTTTTTTGGCGAAGTCAAACTATTTTTTGCCTTTATCACTGAATTTTCTTTGAGAAGCAACTTGTTTAAAGTTTTCATTTTGTTCTCTTTGAAAAGTACAATTTGACTTAACAGGAAGCATCTGCACCACATGCTTTTTTCTAATATATGTTGTGCACAAAGTCAGTGTTGTTAAGATGAGTTTATTTTATTCTTAAATGCAGTATTTATGTTTTCTCTTAGTCCTTTTTTTGTAAAATTCCATGTATGCGTCCACTGTCAGTCTGACTTATTATGTTAGCTGTTTTGTCCCAGTCCAAGTTTTTTGACTTTTAAGCACAATCATTGAACTTATTTGAATTTGTGAGCTTTTAATGTCAAGGGGCAGTTTCTGAAGCCCACAAAAGTTGGAAGTTTTCAGTCCATAGAAGTTGACTTTGTTACCCTGCCCTCAAAATGGTGCATTTGTTTGAAAATACTGAAGATATGGATCATAATGCTTCACCTAACTGAAACTAGAGAAAAATGAATGTTTATAATTCTTACAAACATTTTATCGTTTGTCAGATAATA
Source organism: Phalaenopsis equestris (assembly GCF_001263595.1). NCBI lineage: Eukaryota > Viridiplantae > Streptophyta > Magnoliopsida > Asparagales > Orchidaceae > Phalaenopsis > Phalaenopsis equestris. Next base: position 2,195,272 of record NW_018164536.1, read on the forward strand.
TATAGTGGTACTCTAAAGACTTGTTCTCATCAGGTGCTCCGAGTAATCAAATCCTTTATGACCAGTTAAATTATCAAAATATCATAAATGAAGGGGTTTTCTTATTAAAAAAAAAGGTTATATTTTAGGCTCTATACTCAATAATGAATATATGCAAATTAAAATCACTTTGGGAACTTAATCTAACATATCTCCATTACAAATATTGAAATAAATGAACAGAAAAGAAAGTAATCGAAACCAAAAGCTTAAGTTGGGTGCTGTATGCTTTAGAGCAATCCCACATTCATCTTTCATATTAGTTTGCCAAAGTGGTAAAATTTAAGTTTGATTAATGCTCACAAATACTTAATAGCATATCAATTAAATCCCCTAATGCTACTAAAAAAATATCATGTTACGTAGGACTTGAAATTAGGCTGGCCAGATTGCAATGATGTTATTATTTTATGATAATGATTCAAGACAGAATGTTACCTGTTTGCTCGGTCTTTGAATTGTGAACCATTATGTACTCTTGAGAACCCGTGAAACCCTATGTTGGCAAAATCAACTTAAAATTGTGTCTTTTATCATTTATTCTCCTAGAAGAAGATCCAGCCTATGATTAACTACAAAGACCTATAAGTTATCCAATAAAAAGTTAATATATTAATTATAGAGATCACCCTAATTTATCCAATAGAAAAATTGTCCAAATTAATCGGCTAAAAACTTCAATCATCTCCCCTAACCAAAAACAGCTAGTCTGGCTTAAAATATCCACACAGACTGATCTGCTGCTATATGCAAATCTTATGCACATCCAGGTTAATATATACTTGGTATGTAAGGTGAAGAAATTGAAACAATTTCCTTGCATGTTCACAGCTGACATTTTTTTTTAATATTCCAAGGATAGACTTGACAATCAATTAACTTAGGAGCATTACATGTATAACATCCAATACTTTGTTTTTTAAATTTGTATCAGTCAAATCTTTCTCATCTCATAAAAAATGCTGCCATTTTAAATTTTTAGAAAGTGAAATAAACCTTTTCATGCATCGGGGAAGTGATTTGTATGTAAAAATTGTAAGTTTAGATGTTTGATATGTAAATACATAGACATCGAGTGGTTTGTATGTGAATTTTCCCTTAATTTATACATTTTAAATACCATGGAATCTTCTCTGATTAGTACACAGAATTTAGGACTTTTCTTCATGACTTCTTGTAGCAGGAGTCCATAAATGCATTCACAGCCTGTTTGACTTCTCGTTTTATTGTTCCAGCCGAAGTTTTCCGACTCACGGACCACAATAATTTGTATTTGGTTAAATTTATTGACCTATAATGTATAAGGGCTGCCATTTGCAGCACACATATGGTTCATCAATTTTGATGTCGAGTCAACCTCATTTGGGGATCATCAAAATTTTATTTTTTTTGGCAAATATATGAGCGAATTAAATAGGCCGTTAATATATATGAATCTGACAATATAAAAAATTATTTTATTCAAGCTAAAATGAGCAGAAATGAAGTATTTGAAATATACTTCAAATTGCTCGGACGTTAGTTAGAGGACAAATGATCAAACCTATCATATTTATAATGAAATCAAGTGTTTTGATGAGATGAATCAAATGAGTTCAATATAACTTAATTATGATGTTATTAACACAATTTAAAACTCAAAAACACATTCGAATGATTGTTTTAAGTTTTTATTTTTTATTTTGGTGGTATCTATAGAAAATGTCAGTCAATTTATTAGAGACCCTCACCCTTGATAAGAAGTGGGAGGTGATGGCTTAAAGAATTGAAGGATTTCTAACCTCTTTTTGCAACTATAGTTAGGCCTTTAACCATCATTTTTGGGTTATCATCGTTTGACCTACTATTAAAACTCTAATGATTAACCATTATCCTTCCATCAAAATTGTCAAATTGTGTTCATCAGACATTTACTATTTGATTACTGCCTAAAGACCGCCATTAATCACTGTCGTTGAGCTACCGCTCAATCACCACACCATCAAACAGTCATCCGTTTATCGTGGTTGGACGATTGCTCATCTACCCCCCATTAGATTATTGTCAGCCATCTACCACTATGGGATTGTTGTTGCCTGTCGATCATTATAAGGCCATCACCTTTGAATATTTGACATTGTACTATCATTGTCAGATTGTCAGCTTGTCGCCACTTAACAACCATTGTCAATTTTATCATCCAACCACTGTTGTCATATCAATGTCATACATCTTTACCATTAGATTGTTACCTTCTATCTATCATCGTGGAATCTCTGTTGCTTAACCACCATCATCGTACTGTCACCACTTGACCACAATCATCCTATCATCAATGAATGATCGCTGTTGTCAAACCTTCATTGTCCATCTACTTCTTCAAATTGTGGTTATTTATTCTCCTTTATTGGATCGTCCCCATTCATTACTAACAAATTACCATCATTTGTCTGGTGCATAAGTTTGCCACTACAATCAAACTATCATTGTTAGAACATTATAGCTGACAATCGTTGTAGTATCACCATAGCTCGACCATTGTAGTTAGATTGTGACAAGTGTGCAAAGTTATGTTTTTCTTACATATATATATTGTTGTATATGTTGTATATGTGTGCCCCGAGTGGAATTTCTTATGTCAAAAATCCTAGAACATGACACTACGACGCTCAAAGCAATCACCCCAGTGCCCACACCAACAACGCCCCAATTATTGGAGGACAGTGCTACCCTAGTCATGCTCTAATTCATAAAAAGTTGCAAACATGGTGCTCTAATGTGACAACATTGTGTGTGCCTTGTTGTACCCTGTTGTAGTGTCGTAGTGCCACATCATTGCACTTTGATGCTCAATGCCTACCTACTTTAGTTTGGATGATTCCAGTAAAAGTTTGACCTGAAATTCTATATGAGGGGAGGCTTTGGAAGAGAGGATAGACTTTTTGTCTTATTTTTTGATCTTTTTAGTCTTAGTGTTTTACTTCAAAGTGTCTTGTGAGTGTGAGAATTTGTAATAAGACACAATTGAGAAGGAAGCAAATCGCTAGTAGATTTTTGTGCATCACTGCACTACAGATCAGATCGCCAGTAGATTTTTGTCACTTGTCCAACATTATGAGATCATTGTTGCATGTCACCATTATAAAATCACTAGCGCTTGACCACTATTATCTTTCTATCATCACCTATGAGTTATTATCGACATTTGATCTTTGTTGGACAATCTTTGCCATTTCATCATTTTTGGGCCGTCATTATTGATCCACCACAATCAATCCAGCTCCATTAAAGGGGTCCGCTATACACTCCTTCGCTAGTCCACGAGAAGAATACCTTTGCTAGTTGTCTAGAATTATCAGTGTCTGATCATTACTGTCAAACCTTTGTTATCCAACTGACACAATAAGATTTGTCATTTTTCAACCAGCATCATTATCACTGTTGCCCATCCATCACATCAAACCGCCATATCCTGTCAATTGCCATTTGATCTTTTTCGTCCATCATTCATGTGATTGACACCACCACCTTAGATATATGCCATCCAACCAGTTCAGTTGAATCATCACCGACATGCGACTTTAGTCGCCTGACTTCTTTTAGCCAATTATATCACTCTATCACTGATAATTATCTACATTCACTACCTGATTGTGATCACCAAACCACCTGTGCTTGATTGTACTCTAAACTACGATTATATGGCATCTATCATATATCCATCATTGCACAATCTTTATTGCCCAATCATGATCATCTAATATTACTATCTAACAATAATCGTCTAACCATGAATCATTGTTATCCAACCACCATTATTTTACAGTCACTTGGACATCATTGCCAATCTATCAGGATATCCATTGTCTGTCAACAGTTGCCTAATTATAGTCATTTGATCCCCACTATTACGGTTACTCCACTTCCTCTGCATATCTATCATCGACCTTATCACCAACGTTTGATTTTGATCGCTCGACCCCAAACACATAACTAAGGTCTCTCAACAACTATCACTCAACTACAATAGTCAGACTTACATATTTCGACCTCTGCCGTATGTCTATGATAATCTGACCATTAACACCTACTAACTTCTTCACCCGTCAACTCACATGATCGACTGTCGACGCCTAAAAGGCCGGTACATGCTTGCAATGCATGTCATAACTTATGAAATATGAAGCTTAATATATTTGAATTTCACGAAAAAGCAAGTTGCAGCCTTAAAAATGAGCAATAAATTAATTATGATTTGATCATGTAGCTCAGCAATAAAAAATGTAAAGATTTTTGAAAACTTATTAATAAAAAATAGAGGATCGATTGGCTGAGTTGGATTAAAAAAAAATTCAAATTTACAATAAATAAAATAAAATAAAATCTAATCTACAGCTGTGCGACTGTTATGCTAAACGTGTAAACAAGTTGCTTGATCAAAATTACTTTCTTTATGTTCCCAATATTAATTTATCAGGCCGAAGTTATATATATATATATATATATATAACTTCGGCCTGATAAATTAATATTGGGAACATAGTATTTACATTTCTAACACTTAGATTTTATTTTTTGCATTTATACCTCCTAAATCTTTTACATCACTAAAATAATATCACCATTTTAGCTTAAAAAAAAGGTGAAACACAATTTCATTGATAAGAAAGATGGCATATTTGTAAAAATTGAAAAGTTTAGGTGTTAGACGAGTAAATAAATAATAATTATAGGGTATGTATGTAAATCCTTATATATATATTAGACGGGCACAAAAATGACATATGTATGTATATTTATTAATATGTATTAACATAATCTTATTTTCATCAACATAAAAATTTTCCCAATTATAGGAAAGAGTATATATTTGTAATTTCAAATAATATGTTGGATTATTTTGCTTGGATCAATTTCTATGAAAAATTTTCTCAGTATTTACAAGAAATATTCAACCATTGAGAGGATAACATATTTTGTAGTATTTGATGGCCACCACGGTTCAATTTCTTTTAGCACTTATAAGAATGTATACGACAAATAATGCCATTATGGTATGATAAAATCTGCCAACCACAATTGATAATAATACCAACACTTGTCAATTTGAGGGCACCCATGAAGTCTTTCCTCGTTTGCTAATCCTAACTTTTTTTTTTCCCTTGGAAAAATTACATATATACCACAACAATCTTATGTAGTTATTACATATCTAACATTTAACCTTATGTATTAAAAGGTATATTACACTTCTAATAAGTTAATAATGGTGGTCTTTCGATAATAATATACAAAAGTTAGGTTTTAGATATATAAATACATAAGAATTGTGTGGTATGTATGTAAATGCCATTTTTTTTCTTTAAGCATAATCTCAGTAGGATATCCTTAACACATTTTATTATAATACTTCATTCATGATATACATGATTAATATTCTAATGGGGGTTGAAAATAGGAAGTAAATCAAGGGACTAAATTGATTAAAATATTGAAATGACAAAAATCATTTACTATATTATCACTTTCACTATTAAAGATAATATTTAATAGAAAGATGCAGTCATCTAAAGGGTTCATTTGCAAAATATGCATATTAGTAGGCTTAAAATAAACGTGTTTGTAAGGTTTATGACAAAAAAAAAAAAAAGATTAGGTGTTTTTATTGGGGGGGAATTTACATACTTACCACCCAATTCCTATATATTTATATATCTAACACCTAAACTTTTCTTTTTTTACATTCATACCCTCAAATCTTTCTTATCACATAAAATATCCACAGGTTCGCTACTTTTAACTTCCAAAAATTGAATTACGCTTTTTCATGCATATGTAATCTGGCATATATATAGGGCTGTCAAAACAGCTCGTTGTTCACGAACAGCTCGTGTTCGACTCGTTGAGAAGCTCGTGTTTGACTCGTTAATTTCATTCGATAAGTTAACGAGCCGAACAAGAACTAAGATGTGTTCGTTCGTGTTCGGCTCGTTTTGGCTCAGCATACTACTCATTAAGTTTATATATATATATTAAGTAGTATTTTAAAAAAATCTGATTGACTACAAGGCTACAAAGATTTATAACAAATTAAATATTGATTAAGAAAATAGATTATTAAATTTTGATTCAAATGATGTTTTAATATAAAAATAATTTTTAAATCTTGCTCGCTCAAACCTTTTCTTATGGCTACATTATTAGGGTTGTTAAAATGACTCTTTGTTCGTGAATAGCTCGTGTTCGGCTCTTTAAAACACTTTTTGAGCTCGAAATATAAACGAGCCGAACACGAGCTGAGCATGAGTTTACACCCCTATATATATATATAAAAAGTGAAGCTTAGGTGTTAGATACATAAATACGTAAAAGTTAAGTGATATGTATGTAAATCATTTATATTTTTATTGCTAGCTGAAAGATTCAAGAAGGGAAATTAGTATTTTAAAATATGATTTTTTTTTTCAAAATTATTTTGGATGTTTAAAAATGTGGATGAGTGTAATATAGAGGTTCTTAAAGGTAAATCTAAATTATAATGATTATATTTATATGTATGTATGCATGTGTGCGTGCACGTGTGATTTCTCTCCTTTAAACATTTATATATATGTATGTGTGTCTATATATATATTATAAGCTGCCGACTAGGGCCACTTAATCAACCATTATCTATTAAACATTTGAATTTAATTTCAATAATGTAATTTATAATTAATGGCTCCGTTTTTTTTTATTATACACATTAAGCCTTATTTCCTCCCAATTGAAATAATCAAATCAAGCAATTAAGAGAGTTTATAAATCAGGTGGGCCTGTTTAAGATTCAGTCATTTTTTTTTAACATTTTATTAGACCCATCATTTGGGTAGGTTAATTTAATAGGTTTAGGGTGCGTTTGTTTTGGAGGTGGTTGTATAAAATTTCAGTTCAAAAGCTGTTGAAAATCTGTTATTTAGTAACTGGTGTTTTAGAAACAGTTTGATTTTTTGAAAAACACAATTCTGGAAGTATTGCCAGTGAAATAAATCGAATAATAATTTCTGAAGTTATTTTCACTAACATTATATTGAGAAAATTTATGACGAACATTAACCCAATTTTTTGCCCTCAAAAACATCAATAAACATAAGTTCAACTTGATATATTAAGCATAAGCTGCCCCCCCCCCCCCCCCCCCACTAATTTAATTTAATTTATTATGCCATAAAGGGGACCATGCCTGCAGTTAAATTTTTCTTTTTATATACCAAAAAAGTTAATTTAACTTAATACAATACCATATTTTAAAATGTATCCTGTTAGATATGTAAATACATATTAATTGGGTGGTTATGTACGTAAATGCTCACACGTATAAAAATAGGGAAAAATTATTCCATACGGATAGGCACTGCACGCAGCTTGCGTGCGATGTCCAATCCGGACCGTAAATCACCTAATTTACGGTCTCAATGTATTTTGGTGGGCCTCACCTAAATTTAAAAAAAAAAATGGAAATAATCATGACCGTCAGGATCGGACACCGCATGATAATTTTCCAAAAATAGGATAGTTGTTTATAAAATAAGGTTATGAAAAGTTGTCCCAGGCGCAATTATAAAAAGGTTTGCGATCAAAAACAAATATTCCCTGAATATTCGAAGTTAAATTTGATTATTTTAATATAACCCTAAACAACGTATTTATTTGGCTATATTTGATTGTTTGAGAATGCGGGTTAATTCTCAACCGCCCACATTGCCGTATTCCCTCTGCCGGAATGCCTGATCAACGCCCGAAAGCGAGATCTTAATTCTGGCCTGTGGTATTTGTAGAATTTTTGTTGCTAGTTTAAACTGTGATTCGCAACCAAACGTTCGGGGGGGAGGAAACACGGTTAGAAAATACGACCAAAGAGCTGTCACAAACACACTCTTGTTCGCACTTAGAAGGAAATAATGTTTAAATCAAATAGGCGGACGAGTGTTGTGTGGTATATATTTGCGAAGAGGGTCTTATGAAAGCAACCCAGAATTAGAGAGTCAATTTTTTGTGTTTGGTTTGTGGTCAAGAGCGCTCCTAAAGGAACATATTCATTTGGTTAATTTTATTTCGGGGGATACCCATAAAAACTCTCGATAAAATATGTATTGTTTACATGATTTAATGAAATCCGGCTATTTGGGAATCCAATGGATTTTGGTTTCGACATCGATGCCGAGTCATAGAGTAGAGGGTGAATCACTATAACCACTACAGGCGGGACGCTCAGGCATATGGGGCCCATGAGATAATATCAACGATTCGTCAAAAGAATCGATAGAGCTCAAAAGAGGTGTCAACATGAAGGAAAATATTCCCTAAAAAGGTATAAGTAGGCGGGTCAGGAGACTAAGGATCCATCATTTCAAGTTATGTAGACCTTAAGTCTATCTGGTTGTGAATGTAGTTGACCCAACACAATTAGAGGCTTCTTATCAGTATTCCGTAAATTGTGTTGTCTAAGAAAGTCTCGGTAGCCCTAAAGTCAAAGGTTTGTAGTAGAGCTAAGAGAGATGGGGTTGATGCTCGCCAAGAAAAATGGCAGAGCTACCGCTGGGGAGAAGAGAAAATGAGGCTCAGTTATAAAGCTGGAAACACTCCACGCAAAGAACTCATACCCTGTCTGGGTTGGAGATGCCTCTAACACCCCAACCTTATTAGACAAACAACCTCCTACATAAAAATTTATACGTGGCCAAGTCAGGTATGGAGAATCGCGGGGACTTTTCCTTGAATATATCCTTATGGTGCAGTTGTCTACCGTTATCCTATGTCGTGAAAGTCCTATTAATTATGGTAGGGGACATGTCCATGCATGCAGCCCATTTTAAAACCAGCCCAAATGAAATGAAAAAAAAAGTGCAGGTTTGGAAATATTCAAAATATTTTAATCCTAAATTTTAATTAATCTTTATCTTTTATCATTAAGATTTTTGTATAAAGTTTAGGATTTTAAGGTACTTAATGAGACTAAATTATTTTCTTGTGACAGACATTCCAGACAAGCAGCAATCAAATAAGAAAGCACGGAAATAAAAGCAGTCGCAAAATGAAAAGAAGGCAAGCCAATCAAGATAATAAACGGGTCGGTGTCGCCAACTCGGCAACATCTCCTAGGAAAACAGTAAAAGAGGTTGGACTTAGTATAAACATGCTTAGTTCTAATTCTATACAATAGTATAAATTTGTACTTAAGGTACATGACACGAGTAGCTGCTGCTAGTCTTCATCACGTGGTTCGACGCTTTATCCTCCTCAGAACCCGTGCCCGGACCTAAGGTTTTAACGTCAACAGGCGTCCTGGGCTCCCGTGCGGGTGACTCGGTCTGAACCCTAATTATCACCAAAAACATCAGGTGAATGATTATTTGCAATCTGTACAGTATGGGAGAGCTAGTATGACTGAAATATGGTTCCATAACTCCAAGAATGAATATTTTAATAGGTCATTTATTGTGGAAATTGGTGCTAACGGTTGTCTCGAACCATGACGCAGGTGGGGTGTTCCAATCCCTACTATCTGCTTGGATGACCGTAGGATGGTCCTTGTTGATTTGAAAGCCGCAAAAAATTGTGTAACACTAGAATATAAGTAACTGAAAGGTAAAAATTTTAAAGGTTTCAAATTGGGGTTTATTGTGTAGACGGAAATCTCGAATACCTGCGGGGGTAAAATTGATCCAAACCTGAATTTTTTCAAAATATGTGTGGGGGCATTTCAACGACTAATCTGGCCTCAAAAGACTCAGGGTTGATGGAGTTGGGTCTCTCAACATTAGAACAGACGTAAAACACGTTCAGAGTTAAAGCTGACATCACATTATAGTGAATTTTCCTGGGTAGGGCTAACTCAGTTCTGATTTCGTACTTAGGGCACATGCCAAGAGATCCAATTAGATATCTTTGACGATAAAAAGCCGGATACAGTCTCGTGTTGTTTAAATAGACTCGTATTGTATGTGACATCAAAAATTGATACTAACAATCGGTAGATGCATTGAGCTTGGCAGACAGACAGTGGTCGACGGACTGAAGGTCGACAAAAGGACTGCGGTCAGTGGATGGACTGAAGGTCGGCTGGCGAACTCGATGAGTCGACGCACTGCAGTCGGTTGATGGACTGCAGTCGACAAACACACTGAAGGTCGACAGACAAACTACGGCCGGCCGACGAACTACGAGGTCAGCCAAATGAGGTGGTCGGCTGGTCTCTCCTACATCAGAACTCATCTAGATTTGCAAGAGCACTTTTTGGTGATGCATAAATATCCCCGCAAGTCTCTCACTTCTTGGAATTAAAGCTACGGCAAGAATGAGAAGCTTTAAATGTGAAAAATGCAATCCTAATAATGCATATTTGTACTCCCCTGGATTCAACATCGCTTAGCACCTTGTTTTTATTGGTCCCGAAGTGTTGTCCTGGACTTTTTCGAGCTGATTTTTACTCTATCACTTAGTGAACTCTTGTAAAAATGTTTTAGTGATTTATTCAAAAGAGAGATAAAGCTCTGGACCAATTTTTACCTTTCTTATTTTGTCATCTTACCTTTACCTCACAATTTGATGGCGACAGCTGGATGATTTAAGTTGACTAACGACTCAAGTCTTCAGAACATCGATCATCTTTGATGTATTCTAGTTTGTTGTTCTCTTGGCTCAAGTCTTACAAAGAACATGTCTCATTTGTTCAGTCAGTTCATCGCTTCAGTTGGCCTCTGCTTTGGAGGTGATCGGCGAGACTCGCAAACTGGGGTGATTTGCATCGTACTCCTATTGGATCTTGTCTTTGTTGAGCAAATAACCACCTCCAAAGCTTTTCCCGTTCTAAGTTTAGAAACATGGCGTTGAGAGTTGGATGTTTGCTTCCCTTGGAGGAGCCTTTATTTGTTCCTTAGGGCATGTGCTTGTCAATTTCAAGTCCCCTCTGGTCTAAGGTTTGATTCCCCTCGAGTGTAGGGTGTGGTACTTGTATTCTTAGGCACATGAGGGATGATCAGAGCTTGTATAATAACCTCCGACCATTCCTTTAGAATATATATATATATATATATATATGGGTGGTTGAATAACCTTTTTATATTTTAAGTTTTACTTTTCATGTGCTTTGATTTATTTGATTTAATTTAAATTTAAAAATTCAAAAAATAAAAGAAAAACGAGTTTGAACAAATGAAACAATATTTTACAATTATTAAAATTATTTTTAATTTTAATTAGCTAACACTAATTCAATGATTTTTTTTGCTGTTTAGCGATCTATCAAAATAAAATTATTTGTCAAAATCAATATGGATCAAATCGTTGAAACTCTGATAAATATAAATTAGTTAAATTAAACTCCATCAAAATTAGACAATCACCTTCTAAATATTTATTCTTTTAATTAAAAGTCAACTAATACATTTATTACGTGATTTGATTTGCCATATAAATAATTTAATTATAAATTAAAGCACGACAAATCAATTTAATTTTATGTTAAACATATGTTACTCTCTATTAATCACCTCGTATTAAAAGATAATTAAAGGTTAGTATTTCACATGGAAGAAATGGTGCCTTCTCTCATTTGAGTTATGGCTTGGACTAAATCTAAGGTATGATGGACATAAAATTAAGTATAAATAATTTATTTTTTTATTATAAATTTAGATCATTAATTTTTTAAATTTCTTTTTTGTCAATAGCCCAATTCAATTTTCAAATATTTGGTCAGGTCGAGATCTAAATAAGTGAGTCGAGTTGTGAGATAAAATTATAGTCGGAATTATTTTAGAGTCATACACGAATCGACTCAAATTTACTCATGATCGACTTGAATTATTATTTGATAATAATAATAATATTGCTAAATATAGCTGTAGAGTAAAATTGTTTAAATATAAAAATAAAAATAAGAATTTATCAATAGATAAATTATGTTTTTTTTGCATGCTTCCTAATATATTTGGTATAGCTATTTAATGACTTGTATAGCTGGAGTTAGCTTACCAATGTTAGAAACAGTGGAGCCCAGTCTACTATGCATTGGCGGTTATTTTGCTTTGGAGAGTCACACCTCTTCACAAATAACCACTTCTGTCTTCCTCTTTTGTGAAGTAAAACATCTCTTCACTCCCTCCTATTCGTGATAAAAGTTTTGGATGGCTCTCCTTGGGTTTAGAAGTCACGGTTTGAATTCTTATTCGGTTTCCTCGAGATAGAGGAAGGTTTCCTCGAGGGAGAGGAAGAGAAGTGCAAGCGGTAGTTCCTTGCGGCAGAAAGAAGAAGAAGGAAGAAAAAGAAGATTGTTCTCTCTAGGCTTCTTCTTGGTAGCTTGTCGCAAAAGAGAAATTGAATTTATTTCTCTTGTAAGTTTGTCTTCTTCGGTGTATCTCGGTGTAGAGAGAGAAGAAAAGAGAGAGAAGAGAGAGCAACGAAGTGAGAGTGAGAGATTCCTCTTGTAAGTCGAGGCGATCGACTGTAGTAAATTCCTCAAGTAGTAAAATCCTCTGCAACTCCGTGAACGTAGGCAATTTGTCGAACCACGTAAATTCGTGTATTCTGCAGTGTTGTTCTTTTCTGGTGTGAATCTTTCTCGTTCTATTTTTTGATTCGTCGATCGTTCTTCTGTTTGATTTATAGATATACCACATCAACTGGTGTATATCTAGATCTCGAAACAACAACAACCAAGGAATAGAAAAATTGGCTTTGTGGAGTGGGAAGTTGCGGGCATTTGAAGCTGCCTTCAAGCAAGGAGAAAATATTGCATCGGCACTCTACATGTAGAGTTACGTGCAATCACGCCACGTGGTAGTGATACAAAAAAAAAAAATCTGTCTGGTAACATAATGGAATATTCCTTCCGTGTTATTCAATTGTTATTGTGTGTTATTCAGTTTTTATTGATATGTTATTGTGTTATGCACCAGGAATATTCCCAACACACAATAACAAATGAATAGCTCTCTCCCTGAATTGGTCTTTTTTTCACGAAAAGCAGACATGAGATAACAAATCAAGTCTTTCCCCAAGATTTTGAATAGCTGTCCCGATAACATACGATAACACCTGAATAGCATGGAATAAAACGGGGAGAATATTCCGCTGTGTTATCGGGCCGATTTTTTTTTCTGTCACCTCCACGTGGCGTGATTTCATTGGGCTCCGCACTTAACTTTACATGCGGAGTCCTGATGCAATATTTTTTTCCAGAGCAAGAGAGCCGCCTTAAGCGGAAAAAAGTGCGCAATAATATAATTTTTAAAAAAATTAAATTAGGAAGATTTACAGACCACTCAATTGTTTTGTATTTATATGAACTCCCAATTTTAATTTTTTTTATAGAAACGTAACTTTTTTTACAAATGAAAATATGTATTTCATTTTTTTTAAAAGCTAAATTAGTGATTGTTTTATGGGATATGAAAGATTTATGACGTATAAATTTAAAAAGCAAAACGTACGTGTTACATATGTAAATAGCAGGAATTAGGTGGTATGTATGTAAATGACACAAAAAAAAATTATAAGAAGAAGGTTTTTAGAATAGTATAAATGTATAATTTGTGTCAAAATAAAACTTTTTTTATATTTTGCATGTTCTTACATTAGACTTCAATAGAATTAATTTATTAAAACTTTTAATTAAATTGAAAAGATAAATATGATCAAATTATTAATTTGAAAGTTGAATTATTGGATACTCATTGTTGTCCTAAATTCGCAGTTGTAGAGTGATATATTAGCATAAAATGTTGAGGAAGTGGTATTAACCCGACTGTAGTTAAGAAAAAATAATTGGTAGAGGTCGAGTGTTAGGATGTGACAACAACAGTAGTCACAAAACTTAAGGCTAGGTAGTAGTGGCAATGGTCATGTGATGGTTGCCTGGTGGTAGCAACGATGGTCCCACAATGGTCGCGACTCGACGGCTATTGTTGGTTAGTTGTGGTACGGCGGCAGCGACGACCAGACGACGGTGGTTCTAGAGGTGTTGGCCTCCATATAGTGTTGGTTTGGTGGAGTTGATGGTGGTTGGGCGGCCATGGCCGGACAATGCAGTAGCAGTGATTTGGAGGCTGCAGTTGCAAGGTAGTGGCAATGGTAGATCAGTCAGCGACGATTCGACGATAGTGGTGCTCATAAATTCTCAGGAGCCTGTAGTTCCCTCGACATTCTCTTTCAAGTTCAAGTTATTTGGCTCGATTTTTTTGCTATTTTCAAGTTCTGATGATTCTGCTGTTTTTGTTTTTCATTAGCGCTTTCTTTATGCCTTCTGCTTCGAGGTCGTCGATTGCTACTTTTTTATATTTCAATTTCATTGTTAACAAAACTTCTTGCTGGTTTGGGTCTATATCTTCCTTCAAAATGTAATTTTTTTTTTTTTTTATCTCATGTGGATTTTGACATTTGTCTGGCCCTATGCTTAGTTTGTCTTGTAACACCTATTTCTTAAACATGTAGAGGTGAAATTTGGCAAATATAATCATATATCTAAACGATGCAGCTTATTTTATTAACTAATGGTTCGCTAGTCCTTTTCATTAAAAATAATGAAGTATAAAAATTAAAATATGCGATTCAAATTCTTGTTTTTATTATTTTTTTCCGGATGGTTTTAGGGTAATTCTTTCCGTCTGTCCACTGTCCAGTAACACACGCATTCCTGAGCGCGACGTGGGAGAAGGAAAATCTCATGGGAAGATGCGGGGGACCCGAATTCCATTGAATTCTGCGGACATTTCTATCGTTTCTTCAGAATTTTCAAACTGCTTCTGCTGCCATCTAACAACTCTGTCGATTCTCAGAAAAATTATTCCATATGTAAATACATACGGTATTCAATTTTCATCATTTATCATAATAAAGATATGATAAATCTTATTTTCATATTTTTTTTAAAAAAAAAGAAGAAATTTGCTGTGATAGACGGCCGTATGCATTTCTACATGTGAAGTCTGTATGAAATAATTTTTCTCGCAGAATAATTCACACGGTGATAGACGGGCGGGCCGACAAAATAATTAATAGTTCAAAATAAATATTTTTTTTTTATTAAAATTTTTATTAAAACGAGACTTGTAATTATTAAATTTTTCTTCATCTTTTATGGAAAAGAATGGCTAAAAATTATTTAAATTTTATTTCTTTGCAGAATATGCCTGAGTCTAAAATATCATAATTTACGGGCTTGTGCTCCCCATCGAATGAATATATTGACCGGGAGTGATAAAACTTACTTCAATATATTAGATATGAAAATTAAATCAAAATTTCTTTTGAATCTTGTAATTTTATAACTTATTTAGTACTTCTTCGTTCAAACAACACGCGCTTCTCGAATAGGAAAAATCTTCAAGGAATCGAATTCCTTTTTCTGTCATTCAGCTTGCAAAAGAAAAATCAAATCAAAGCCATTTATGTTAATATTGATTCATAAAAAATAAGTAAAATTTACGCTTACCACTCAATTTTTACGTATTTACATATCTCAAACTTAATTGCCATCTACATTTATACCATTTTAATGCCAAAAATGTATGCATGAAAAAGTATATTTTATTTTTTTTTAAATAATGATTGTGATATATTTTTTATGTGAAGTCAAAAATTTGAATGGTATGTATAAATGAATATTTAGATGTTAGAAAAATACATGAGAATTGTGTGGAAGGGTGAGTATTCGGTCAGTTCGGATGGTTTAGTTTTCAACTTAGATGAATTAGCTTCATCCGAAATCCAAATTTCAAAGAACCGAACCAAACAAAATTGTGATAAAATTGAAGTTTAATTTAGTTTAAACATTTCAGTTTTATATAAACCGATATATAATTTGAAGGTATAAGAATATGATGATGAAATGAAAAGTACTAAGCGAGGATGATTTAATCTTGATCACTAAAAAATTTACTTTCGAAATATTTCAAAGAAGATTTACCTATAAAATTCAATATTTTGTTCATTTGGTTAAATAAGAAGTAACACTAAACCGTAAACCGAAAGCCAAACATTATCATTTCTATAACAATAATCAATTTTTTAAAAAAATCGAACCAAATAAGTTAAATTGACTATGTTCGTTTCTTTTTTTAGGTATAAACCAAATAATGTACCGTACTAGTATCTTTAAACTCAATTTCTTTTGTCTCTCTCTTCTCTAATTTAAAGTTTAATTTTGAATATAATTAAATCTAAGAAGTCAACTTTAATTTTGTTTGTAGTTTATAATGGAAAATTGTAGTAAAGTTCATATGCCAGTATTGTTGAGAATGCTGACATTTGTCAAAGAAAAAATTAGATAGTAATTTTCCTAAATACATTATTTGATTAATTTATGTTGGGATTTTTTCTTTAAGATTCCCAAATTAGTTAATGATGGGAATTAAATTTTGTTTCTTTGGAATTCCAAATTAATTTCAATACCCTTTGGAATTCCCAAATTAATTTCAATACCCTTTTGATATTCCCAAATTAATTTCAAAACCCTTTGGAATTCCCAAATTAATTTCAATACCCTTTTGATATTCCCAAATTAATTTCAAAACCCTTTGGAATTCCCAAATTAATTTCAATACCCTTTTGATATTCCCAAATTAATTTCAAAACCCTTTGGAATTCCCAAATTAATTTCAATACCCTTTGGAATTCTTTGGTGTTTTTAAGAGAAATAATTTTCAGAATGTGGTTCATATAGTGTCTAAGTTCAA
>NW_018164536.1:2218473-2221891 GCF_001263595.1 Phalaenopsis equestris
TTTCAATACCCTTTGGAATTCCCAAATTAATTTCAATACCCAATGAAATTCCCAAATTAATTTCAATAACCGTTGGAATTCTTTGGTGTTTTTAAGAGAAATAATTTTCAGAATGTGGTTCATATAGTGTCTAAGTTCAATACATGAATTTAGTAACATTCCATAATGTGGTCACATCCATTGAACTCTGTGATGGGCAGAGTACTATAAATTAGATGTGATGCTTGCTGTTTTGGTCAAAAAGCTTGCTCCTCTTCATTTGCACCATCGGGTTGTGAGTGAGAAAAGCTTAGAAGATCTATAACAGAAAATTTGTCGTGTGAGTTGTGAGTGTCGACTCTGTTCGTTTAAGTTATGGCTGGAGGTATGTATGATCCTATCTTGTTTCCGCTAATCGATTTAAAAATTAATTTTGTAAATCGAATATGGTATTTAGAATCTCTTACATTTTTTTAAATCGAATATGGTATTTAGAATCTCTTACATTTTTTTAAATCGAATATGGTATTTAGAATCTCTTACATTTTTTTAAATCGAATATGGTATTTAGAATCTCTTACAATTTATTGAATAGGGATCAATAGTTATCGAAGGGGATACCAATAGATATGAGTAATATTTGGATATTTAAGAAAAAAAGTACTTCGCAAAAATTTCATTAAGAGATAATCATTCAAGTTCTTTTAATATGAAATTGTTGAATCATGATCTGTTCGTGAATCACACCTCAAGAATTAGAGCGTAAGAAATGAGAGATAGAGAGACAGGAAAATAGAAAGAACAATATACAATAATGAACATTAATCCATCATATCTATTAGCATTCTCTCATAAAATGATCCCTTTTATTTATAGAGAAGGGGATACAATATGTGAAGTTATATATTTGTCCTGACTTTAATGAAGGGTTACAAAGTATTCTAGGTATTTTACATATGTGAGCCTGTGGCCCGGCTACGTTATGACTCGGTCGGCTGAGCTTGATAGGCTTCGGTTCAGTAAGACTTGCTCGGTCGGCTATTCTGAGTTTGTGTAGTTGGTCAGTTGATCTTATATGATTTTGGGATTGCTTTGGTTTACCATATGTTGTCGATCAGCTAAGCTAGCCTGACTACTGACTCTTGATCCATGGATAAAGAACTCCCGTCAGCAGAATGAGACTAGGCTATTGAGTGGATGACGAATCATCATAACCTGATAGATAAGTCATTTTTTAGTGAGTTCTTCTTGATGTTTGTGGGCTATGTTATTATTAATTATTGGGCTCTGATGAGGAACCTTAGGGGCACCCTTGAGGCTGTTAGTGATATTGAACTCTTTATCGGAGTCGGGTTGCAATGATAGGCAGGTCGTTGCTTTTTCTCTACTCAATTAGCCTTAGTCTTGGGTTATGGTGGTCTACGCCCAATCTAGCTCCGTTTTCAGTTCAAGAGGTTGCTTCTGGTCAAATAAGAGGGTCATTTAGTCTCCAGTTAATGGGCCGCTGGATCTCTTTGGGATTCGTGCTAACTCATTCCTAATGTACAAAACTACTACCTTAATCACTCTAAGGAAAAAAAAACAACTTACCATTAGATTTTCTTTGAAGCTGTTTCTTGATTTAATTTTTTTTTCTTAAACTGCTAATAAGGTTGTATATCTAAAAAATGGATGCAGTTAGCCGTAATAAGCTGCAATAGAAAAAAAATGTATGTTTTCAAGGGTATTGTGTAACATGCAAAGCACATGTACATACTCGTGGCCTAAAATTTAATTTTTGTAAGAACGGTTGGCGTAAATATTTGGAAATCTTGTGCTTGTCATGCTTCTTTTTGCATAAGAAACCAAACTTAGTCCAAAAGGAAATACCAAACCAGTCCGGCCATATGGACAGTGGCATGCGTTTCTTGTGCTTATCTTAACAATGTCTTACAGCTATGCTTTCTGAGATTTTAAATTTTGGTACATCTAGAAACAGGCACGTAAATCATGTGCCCAGTCTTGATTAGTGATATGATTGCCAGAAAGATTGATAAATTACCAATTCATTAGACTTTAGCAGAAATTTTAATTTCTGAATTTTCTTTTAATTTAAATATTAAAAATGGAAATTAAGATAAATTTATAAAATTGAGAAAGCCGCCGTCCCAAATGGCACAAATGGCTAGCTATATCGTGGGTTACTTGACTGGAAGCCGACATGTGGCAGCATCGAGGAGGACCAATTCATAAATTTTACAATTTTTTTTAATTTTTCATTTTAAAAATATTGGTCCATTTATTTTTAAAAATTTAAACATTAAACTACATTTAATTTTAAAATCACGTGTTATATGATAAGTTAGCCACAAGAGGCTTTGACTTTGTCGAATTTACTAATTTTTTTTTAATCTATCATTTTTATTACTAAGTTTTAAGAAAATTATATTTTTAAAATTTGTCCTATAACTTATTGGATTGAAAAACATCTAATTAAATTGGAAGACATTACAATTATTTTAGAAGTTATTTAGATTTTAATTTCTGTAAAATTATAATAGATATAGAGTAATTTTATTAGCAATAAACATGTGATTTTTGTAATGTTTGAACAATGGATTGATCACGTCATTGTCATCTGTCTTAAGGCTGATGATGTTCTCTGATCAATTGTCACCGCTTCACTTCAAAATAGAATTTGAGTTGAGATGACACTACTTGCATTAAATGGCAGTAACTCTGATTGTTGTAACCTGAAGTTATATGCTTTCAATTGGTCAGTTTGGGTTATCCTTATTAACATCATATGGTATTTTTAATGTGGTTGTTTAATGGGAATTATCTGTCATTTGTGTATTGATGGTTGTACAATTGGTCGGTTTAGGTTATCCTTATTAACATCTACTTCTTATCACATGTTATGATCTCTTGTCACATGTTATGCATTAAAAAAAAAAAAGTTTTTATTTCATCTCTTGTTATCTGTTACAAAAAAGAAGTTGATATTTCAAAACTATGAAGGAATCTAGCAAGGTTGTATTTGAGCTCTTGTTACATGATATACATTAAACAAAAAATTAATTGATTCATTCATAGTTATCTTATGATGCATCCAACAATTTATAAACTTCATCCAGTTATTGAGTTTGCTTGGCTACATAAGTTGTTATTTCGCGTGAAAGGAGTGATGCTATAAGCTGCATATTTATGATAAAGCTACTTTCTGTGGGCTAATTTGACACTGTTTTGACATACATGTTACCCATTTGGCTGTTTTGTTTATGTAAAATGAAGTTGGATCAGGAATCTTGCTAGGTATGTAAATTTCCCTTGTTTTTTTTTTTATGTACAGGACTGTTTGAAACATATGCTTAAATGATTATTTTGAGGGCAAAATATTCGATTAATGTTCACATTAAATTCTCTTATGGCTAAACTTGAGTCAAACTTGAGCTAGCTT
>NW_018164536.1:2221991-2222812 GCF_001263595.1 Phalaenopsis equestris
TGCATCAAAGAACAAAACATGTAGTATAAAAAAAAAGAACAGTATAATGTACAGCAAAGAGAAAGAACAGTATAACATGGTGAAAGAATAGTATAACGTGTTAGGAAAAACGATATAAAATGCTAGGAGAGTAATACAATATGCTAAGAAATAAAAATGCTGTAATGTAAATCACACCTGTAAATTTGGGAAGTTTGCTCAAATCTCTTCGTAGTAGCACCTCCAGGTTCGATGTTAATTCTTATATAACTACTAGGTTTTCTTAACTAAGGTATAATGTGCATCAAAGAACAAAACATGTAGTATAAAAAAAAGAACAGTATAATGTACAGTAAAGAGAAAGAACAGTATAACATGGTGAAAGAATAGTATAACGTGTTAGGAAAAACGATATAAAATGCTAGGAGAGTAATACAATATGCTAAGAAATAAAAATGCTGTAATGTAAATCACACCTGTAAATTTGGGAAGTTTGCTGCTCCTTTAAGCTAGCTATTATTCACTGTCTAAATAAAAAAAAATGTTGCTTGAAAAATTTGAGAAAATTGACAAATAAATCCATGAAGAAAGACTCGGGAAAATTGACGAGTAATAATTTAAATAAAACTGTCAAAACCTTGGAAAAATCCCAGAGAAAAGACCATGAGTGCTTTATCCAAAAATTCTAAGAAAAACATATGAAAAAGTCCGAAAAGAGGGGAGCACAAGCACTCGGGTCGGGGCTAGGCTCAAATATATATTTTTACTCAAGGGTCGTTGAAGGCTACTCGGTCACCCGGATGTATAAAACCCGCCACTTCAATCGAATGATATCCAACTAA
>NW_018164536.1:2223018-2223760 GCF_001263595.1 Phalaenopsis equestris
AGTCGAGCACGTCATGGAGACTAGGACTACCAACAACCTAAGAAGGTACAAGTCCCCCTCTAGTCTTATATCGGTGAATGATACTTTCATCTTACAGTTTATCAGGTCCAAGAATTGAGTCATGGTGTTGTAAGATGAGATATCATTCTGCTCTACCACCGGCGTGCCTTTGTCATCATCACTCTACGCCCCAAAACAAAACCGACCTACTTGCGACCTTACTTGATGGTTTCACATATAGCAAAAGACTATACATGAGCACTTATATATCAGATATAAGCACAGAAAACCGAACCAAGAAACAAGAAAATAAAAGAATAAAAATGAGGATGAGAAAGATGAGACACTGATTCACTTAAAACATCGAAGAGACAGATGATGAATCAACCCTCAAAACTGTGGCAAAAAGACCTAGGAAAGAAGACCCAAGATCTTTGAATCAATCCTAGATGAATATCATTTTCTCACATTTCATGAATGGATCAACCCAAGAAGGGTATCTTTTCCAAATGACAATTTTATGAATTTCCAAACCATTCATATATTCAATTTATATCAAATTCATGATTTCCTGAAATAAAGCTATAAAAGCCCTTTATATGTCACAAAATAAGAGAGACTAATTAATAGAGGGGGCACCCTTCTAGTTTTCCAGAAAATCATGTCAATATCAAAATCATTTAAATCCAACCTTCATTAAAAGTTTTTCATTTCGCATAAACATGAAATTATCCATATAGAA
>NW_018164536.1:2223898-2238969 GCF_001263595.1 Phalaenopsis equestris
TCAGGGGTAGGAGCAAGAACAAACACAGCCAAACCCCCAATAAGAAGCTCACGGCCACAGATGGCAAGGAGGAACCCAACACAACACAAACCCACGGGTAGGGTTAAAGAAGAAGGCCCCAAAGACAACATAAAGGAACCACCATAAGTACTACTACCATTGTATTATATTTGACATACATAAGAGAGTGAATGGACAAGCTATTATACATCATTGAGATCGAACCCACTTTTATCATATAAAACATGAGAACACTCATATCAAATACTCTCACATAGAGTTAGATATTAAAATTCATGCATTTTTTGGATGACAAACTTGATTACGAATAAAAATCTCAAGAGGAGGGGGGCATTCAAGAGGAGGCCCCAACCAGATCATGCACAACAAAGGGGTCCATCCGAGCTCAAGGAATGGACCAATCAGTAAGAGATTTCAGCCAAACATAAATTACCAAAAAGGAGCTCAAACCGGGCCTAAGAATTAAAAAAGGGGCAAGCCGAGCCCAACACAGGGGCAAACCAAGCTCAAGAAATGGTCTAAAACAGTAAGAGATTTCAGCCAACATAAATCACCAAAAAGGAGCCCAAACCGAGCCCAGTCTAGGGGCAAACCAAGCCCAACATAGGAACAAAACGAGCTCAACCAAATGGGAGAACAAACAAAGAAAATATTTCCAGCATTTATGCATTTCAGAAGAACCAAAACTGAGCCCAAAGAAGGGGCAAACAGAGCCCAGCACAAGGGCAAACCAAACTCAGCAGAAAGGGCAAAACCGAGCCAAGAACAGGGGGCAAAACCAACCCAGCACAGGGGCAAAACCCACCCAACACGGGGAAACTGAACCCAATAGAGGCAAAACCGAGCCCAGCACAAGGGCAAAGCCGAATCTCAGCAGATGGGTCTCAACAATTTTCAGCATTTATGCATTCCAAAAGATAAAAAATCGAACCTAACAAGAATAGGAAATCAGAGAATATTTTTGAGCAAAAATCCAATCCTAAAAGAGCCAAATCGAAATCACCAGATGGGCCAAAATAAGGAGCGGTTTCCAGCAAAAATCTAATCCCAAAAGAGCCAAACCCGAACCCAACAAATGGGCCAAAACAGAGCTATCAAAGTCGACTCTATTAAAATCTCATATTTCAAAATATTGCATTCAGAATATATTCCAAATAGTAACAAGTAAAAGGAAACATATAAGTGTGGATACATCCCTAAGGCCAACATATTTCCTC
The DNA here is from genome assembly GCF_001263595.1 of Phalaenopsis equestris. Taxonomy (NCBI): domain Eukaryota; kingdom Viridiplantae; phylum Streptophyta; class Magnoliopsida; order Asparagales; family Orchidaceae; genus Phalaenopsis; species Phalaenopsis equestris. The sequence continues at coordinate 2,225,137 of NW_018164536.1, forward strand.
ATTAAAAAAAATGAATGCCAACACTTCCTTGATTCGAAAATAACAATAATAAAAGACTTCAACATTTCATTTCCAACATTTTTTCTAATAAGGGGCAGCAAGAGAAGCAAGAAACAAGCCCCAAACATAAATTTCCAACTCATAAAAATAATTTCCAGCATGTATTCTAACAAGGGGCAGCAAAAAGAGCAAGAAATGAGCCCCAAACATGATCTTCCAACTTATAAAAAAATAATTTCCAGCATGTATTCTAACAAGGGGCAGCAAGAAGAGCAAGAAATGAGCCCCAAACATGATCTTCCAACTTATAAAAAAATTAATTTCCAGCATGTATCAATACCTAGACTTCAAAATAAACTAAGCCATTCCTCCATTAACTTTCGCAAGAGGATAGAGATGCCTCAACATGCCGTCCTAGATAAAATAGAATAGAGAGAAGGAGAATACATTTTTCAAACAGATTTAAAATAAAATTGAAAATAATTTCAGGAAAACCACTCCAAGAGAAATATTTCTCTTAAAAACTTCAAGAAACGACAACCTCGAATGCTCCACACCACAGACACCAGAAAGTATAGCTTAGAGAGGATTTTCGGCAAAGTTAACAGCTCTCCATGAACACTTCACACTCCAAGCGCACGAGAAAACAAATCTAGAGAAGATTTTAGAATAGTTGTCTTCCCTAAAAGTCTCTCACAACAAAACACAACCTCTCCTTTCTCTCCAAATGTTTTCAACAACCCAACACAAAGAATCTCAGACGCCTTTTCATAGGCAGAGAAGAGAAAATAGACCTCCACCTAACAGCCACACTGACCAACCAATCAAGAAGAGAGAAAATAAGCGTCACAATAAAGGGGAAGAGTGTATAGCCTCGAGTAGAAGGAACGTCGGCCAGCTCGCCTCCTTGCGATTGGAGAGCCAAAAAGTCAAGGGGAAGCTCGAGGAGATGAGTCGCGAGCAAGAACGACAAAGGAAAGCCGCATGGATTCACAGTGGAACTAGGGCACACGGACGGGAGGGAGACGAGCCGCGGGATCGAGCCCTGAGATGGCTCGAATGAGGGGTTAAGCGTTGAAAACCTAAATAGGGTTTAGGTTTTAATTAGATTATAATTAATGATATAACTATAAAAATATCAAAAAATTTGAAAAAAAAATTGATGTGTCTTTCATTCATGCGTCGAAATATAACAAAATTAGTATAATTTTTGGGTAATTCTGACGTTCCGGACGCGCTGGCGCGGTCCATTTCGCTGTCGGAGGTCGTTTTGATGAATTCATCAATTTGCGTGCAAATTTTCCGCGCGCTGGCGCGGTCCATTTCGCTGTCGGAGGTCATTTTGATGAATTCATCAATTTGCGTGCAAATTTTATCGTGTCGGAAATATGACAATATGTGTCATTTCCCGAAATTTGGCAATATGAGTGTCATTTCCTACTAAAATTGGTGTTACGGATGTACTTGTGTGATCCATTTTACAATCAAAGATCATTTGAGCTGCTTCGGTGACAGTTAAGATAATTTGAACCTGAATTATGCAGGTCTCACTGTTAGCATGTCGTTCATGCTATGCTTGCTCCTTTCAATCATGAAAGACTCCACATTGGGTAATTTCAATGTTTTGAATACAATATAATGTCCGTTTTTCAAATGAGCATTAGTTAGATCAATTTCGACGGTTGCCAAAACATTTTGACCAGTAGGAAGTGTTTTGGAATTTCTAAGGGGACATGTTTCAATGCTGGTTTTCTAAGATAGTCAAAATGAAACTCCTAGAGCTAGATCTCAGGCTCTAGGAAGAAGGAAAACCTCACAAAAATGAGGTCAACATGCACATTACTGTGCTCTTGAATGGTTATACTTATTGTTCTCTTGAACAATGCCCTGTTTTCATTAAAGTAAGATGTTCTAATATATAAAAAGAATTCGAGAACATAAAAAGGAGAGGATAAAAAATGAGAATATAGATATCAAACAAGCTTCCATCATATTTTGAATGGCATCAATCCCTTTTTTTTGCTGTATTTTTATTTTTTATTTTCTTATGCTCAAAGGATTTAAATATCATTCATAAAGACATCAATTTTCTAGTTAAAAATGAGATATTTGGCACTTCTTGAAGGTCACATTATTCTCTATTGCAATGGAAGCGCCATTTATCATTTGATGATTCATAGTTGATGGGGCGTATAGTTTACTTTGAGTATATGGTCGCCATCACTTTCTAGAGTAAAGCTTTGTGAATGAGGCAATTAATGTTGACATAAATTATTAATATGTTGTTATTGTTTTTTTTAGTTATTTTATATCTTTTAGACCTTATAGTGATTTGATTATTTTATTAAGGATATTTCAGTCTTTTTTCTTAGCAAATGGTTAGTAGTTTTGTTAGCATTTTTTCAACCATTGAGATTAAATTCCAAAAAGTTATCCAACCATTTGTTTGTGTCCAAGTTAGCCTAAATTTTTACATATCTCCAATTTAGTCTATCGACAATACAATAGATATTGTGAGACAAAATTGATCCCAATTTAGTCTTTGGACTATACAAAATCGTTTCCAATTTAGTTCTTGAGAGACTAATTTGGATCAATTTTGTAGAGATGAGGGATTAAATTGAAGCAGTATGATACTTTGATTCTAAATTGGCCACCTGTGAATCATTGAAGGACAAACAATTTGCTTTTTCTTAAGAATCTTTAAATATATGTTCTGGGGCTGATACAACTCCTTTCCAGAAGAGTTAATGTAGAAACCGTTTCTTAGAAGTCTATTTTTCATGGTAGAGGGAATTTGTTATTACTATATCTTGCAACAGTTTGTTTTTCTGTCCGACAAAATTTAGTTGCAAATCTACACTTAAGAAGAAGTAAAGCTCAGGTGTATTGCTATGGAAACTGTACTGCAGGTAACATAGGAGACGGTGTGATCTTGCTAACATAGTTAGGATGTTTGCAGGTGCTTTAAGGTGGTTGTAAAGCTAAACAAAATCCTTCTATGTAAATGCAATCAATTTGATTGCCATTAATTGTCTTTAATTCATCAAAGAAAGAGCTTAGGAGGTTTGATGTAAAGTGACTGCAACAATTTCATATCAAGGCAGACACCCAAAAAGTTATTTCATTTTCTTTTCTATTGTTTGCACTTATTTTGTGAAACAGTTCCTAATAGAATCTATGCCCTAACCACCCCTACTTGTCTGTCATTGGGGTCCAAATTATGGTTGACCGATCTTCGCTGAAGGAAATATAAGATTTTACTATCTAGAAAAGAAAATACTAACATTTCTGTAGTTACTAGTTGTTTTTGAATCTTCTGGGATTTTTATGCCAGGACTTTAGTCTTAACTTTTTTTCTATGGATTAGGAAAAAATTTCTTAATAGTAAGAGCTTTGTGTGTTGCATGATGTAACACATATTATGCGGGAGGACACTCGCTAAATTAAGCTTGCTTTGTGATGCAGCAATAAATCCTTTTGAGATAGATTGAGCGTTTCTTTGGATAAATGGTTTATGAAGATGATTGATGTGGTAGTTTCTTTTACGTATTCTCATAGAAATGAATGAAGGATTGTACTTGATCATAACATTCCAGTTTGCCTTTCTGTGCTTTGCTCAGGTTTTTTCATTCCAAGATGGCACTGTACATACTGTGTGGAGAGCCATCGGGATCCAAGTTAACATCTTGCCATTAGGCATGAAACAAGGATTTACTATAAATTGGTTAGAGTAAGGAAATCAGCTGATTTGCTTTACTATATGGAGTAACATATTTTTCGTTTCACATGGGATAAATTATCTCTTACGTTTCTTTAGTTTAACTATAAAAAAGTTTTAGAATTTATTTTTAAATCGTGATTAAAATTGCTTTTTGCAGCTACAGCGGCGTTCTTGTGAGTTCCGTCCAGGCAGGGCTTGTTATTTCATGGTAAATGCGACTTTAATCATGTTCCATTTTATGATTTGAAGCATTAATTTGGGGTTTCTTGTTCATGAGGATGGAATATGCACTTTCATTATTGATTTTTGGTATTTTACCATGAAAATAGTTGTTTTTGAACCTGAATTTGTAGCGCTCCTCTTTACTAGCTAGTTGCAAAGTGATGATTGCTTCTTTCTATGGTGTGATAGCTCTGATGTTTTATATTGCTTTTAGAGCAATAGCTCCAATATTTTAAATGGTTTTTTGATGCAGGCTAACGGATGAACCTTGTTTGTCATGAACTTTTCTAGTAATAAATTCACACCTTTTTCACTTAGTTTTTTTGATGCAGGCTAACGGATGAACCTTGTTTTTCATGAACTTTTCTAGTAATAAATTCACACCTTTTTGTTGTAGATTATTTTTTTCATATTTAAAAAAACTTATTTGCCTTTTCTCATTCTCATCTTTCGTATTTTGAGAGCGCTTCTTGATAGCTATAAGGTGTTGGGATGGATACTTTAGATTTGATCAATTTACAATCAAAACCATACTGTGGAAAAACACGCCAATTCAAGAGATCTGAGACAATAAATTAAACAAAAGTGCACACAAAAAAAATCCAAAAAAAATACAATGATTTAATGTGGACAAATCTAAGAACGGAAAAAAACCACGGAGCCACACCACACCAAAACATTTCACCATGAAAGGTTTTACCACTCAGATTCACTCTCTACACCATTGAAACTTATAGCAATTCACGTTTCTTTCTCTCCTGATCTTGCAAGATAAAGCACTCGTTGAAATCCACCTTCGCCACACTCCTCACAAATTTGCTCATATTACAAACCGTCGAGAATACACCGCACAAGAGTATGATCCGTCATGAAACGAGGGTTTAAATTCTTAACTACGTACAAACAGTGCCTGACGCCATAGCGTCTCTTCCGAGGGCTGTATTTCCGCTCGCTCGGGTTGAAGTCGCCAATTTGGGCACCGGAATTCTAAATGCTCAGTTTGCTGTAGGAAGGCTAGTGACTAGGCACCCCCTTTGGCGATCCATTTTTGAGAAAGTTGTCACTAGAAAGAGAATTGAATTACTGGACCATAGCTTATGATATATGAGCTGGAGTTTTCTGAAAAAAATTTGGTACTTTAGACTTTGCTAAACTCCATGAAGGAAAAAAGATTGACTGTTGCAAATGGACCTTCAAGCGTAAAGAGGGAACTTAGGATGAAAACAATATTAGATAAACGGGCCATAACTTGTAAATGGCTATTAGTAGAAAAAAGGTTAACTAAAAGGACGTTTACGTACTTGCAAAACTTAGCTATATTCATACTTTATTATTTGTGATTGATCTACAGGTAGAACAACCGGATGTAAAGATAACCTCGCAACATGATTTAATTGAGGGGATTCACATGCAATTACTGCTATATGTTTAGAAGTTGTCGGGAAGGAAAATCATCCGCATCCACTGAAGAAATTTTGGTATGGCCTTGTCGGCGATAACAAGTGTGGGGGTTTGGGGGAGGAGTTGTCCGTAGAAGCTGTCGGTCACCGGATTCGAAATCCCGTCACCCGCTTCGGAAGAACGTTTCAATTTACATATAGATTTAAGTTTTAAAATCAAATATGAAAATCAAACTGACCCCATATTTTTCATAATTTAAATGAAAGAGCGCTTTACCTCAAACCCTGTATCTATCCCGAGGAATGAACACAAGACTTGAGGATGAGACTCGATCAAATAAACTACGATATATATGACGTCCGTTTGGTCTGCGAAACCGTTTTATTTGCCGACAAATTCCCCTATTTAATATGAAAAATTAAATAGGGTTTATTTTAAGCTGGGTTCGGAAAAACTTCTTATAAGGGCAAACCTCTATATTTAATTACATCTTAGATGACTGAAATCACTTAAGAATACTCTCGATAAAAATCAGGAAAAATTAGCTTCAAGGACTTCAAAATGATAGGACTTTTCAACGAAATCGGACAAAGATGTGTGAAATGGGAATGACTCAAATTTAGAATATTTATTACAGAGTCCAATGGTAGAAGAACTAGGGGATGCCACAGATCCAGAGGAGATCCTCAGTGACTTCCTAGTTTATCCTATGGTTTGGCTTCAATTTTGAGGTAAAAAAATTCAAATGTTTCATCCTGCCAATTTTATTTAATTAGGGCTTACATTCGTGTGGAACGATCACACAAATAGCCTGGAAGGTGTGATGATTTAGGTCGTAACGAACGACAACCTCAAAATCCTAAAACGAGTTAGAGCTTAGATCATATAGCAGAGCTATACAAATGCCTAACGAAAAGGTTGAGGATTTATGTTGCGCTAGGCGAACAACCTCAAAATCCTATGGATTGTTGTTTTAATTTCTAGGGAATGAATGATTTAGCTGGGGAAGACATGTTTTGCTGTTGAAGATTATCGTGCTGCCCACCGCGCTAGTTCCAAACTCCTTCTCGTGACGAGTTTAAGTTTTCTAGGGTGTCCAATTATGATTTCAAACGACCCTATGATAATAGTCTTCTAAACATCCTATATAAAAGGAAGACATGCTTAAGACTATATGATATAAAATGTGCAGTACAAGACAAACAGTAGGATGCATGTAGAATGGTAGCAGGTAGAAACAAGAATAGTATAACATGCTGTGCATTACAGTAGCAGATAAAAACATGAATAGTATAACATGCTGTACAGGAAGATTAGTAGCAGGTAGAAACATGAATAGTATAACATGCCGTACAGGACAGTAGCAGGTATAAACAAGGAAATAAAGTGCTGTAAATGTAAAACAAACCTGTACACCCGTGAGATCCGCTGTTTCTTAAATATAACAAGCTGAAATGCATCGCAAAAAGCGAAGTCTGGAAGAAACGTCATCCAGGAAATCCGAAGAAGAGTGTAACAATGACTCATGACAGAAAACTCGAGAAAATCAATGAGAAAAGACTCAAGTAAAAATCTTCAAAAATCTTGGAGAATTCCCAAAAGAAAAGAAAAGAAACACGAGTGCTCTGTCCCAAAGCTTCGATAAAACAAAAAAAGTTCGAGTAAGGGGGACCGCAAGCACGCATGTGGGGCTAGGCTCAGATATATATAGATACTCGAAACCCACCACTTGTCTAGAAGTGTGTCTTGAACCTCACCTAGAGGGCTATTTCCCAGCCTAAACAAGTATTCGTCAGGTGAACAATCAATTTTAAAATGTATTTTAAAATTTATGTTTTTGACATGCACATAGGTCTAAAAAAAAAGAGCATTAAATTTTATTTTATAGCGAAAAATATATTTTTATTTTTTTGAAATAAGTTTTAATAATTTTTATTGTTCACAAGTCGATTACGCTGTCAGACGTGGGACTGTCAACCACCTGAGGAGGTTCGAGCCAACTCCCGCTAGACTTTTGTCGGTGAACGATACCGTTATCCTATTGTTCATAAAATACCTAGATCTTGATGTTATAGGATAAAACATCTTTATGCTCTATCTTCAGTGTGCCTTTATCATCACCACCCTACGCCCCAAAACAAACTACTTGTGAACTTGCTTGATGATTTCACGTATAAGAAAAAGCTATACGTGGACACTTATGCGTCAGACATAAGCATAAAAAACCGAACCAAGAAGCAAGAAAAGAAAAAAAACAAAAATGAGGTGAGAGAGAGAATGCACCGATCCATCTAAAACACCGAAAATGAGAGTAGATCAGTTCTCAAAATTCCTATCGAAAAGATCTGGAAGAGTATGACCCAGGGTCATTCCTAACAAACATAAAAAGCTACTTTGCGCTGATTTTTCAAACCTCAAAGACATAAGATTAATCAAATCAACCAAATGCTCTCCCAAATAAGACTTGCAAATCCTCCAAACCCCAAGTTGATATCAAAATCTCCCAACTCCCAAATTAATCCATAGCCTCACAATCAAACAAACACAAAATTTTTCCAATGCACTGAGGTGTAAGACCCACAGCCTGTATCGGTGCACTGAGGTTAAAGTGAGGTAAAGCCAAGAAAATTCACGGGTAAAAGCCAATATCAGCACCATCTAGCTCCAGACCCGAATAAACTCCTAAAGGTGACTCACGACCAAAGCAAAACAAGGCCAATATAAAAGAGAGAGACCCACGGTTAGGACTTAAAGAAGGGAAGGACTCATGGCCACGACAAACAGGGCAGTCCAAACCAACTCCAAAGCATTGTAAGCAAGGCTCACAGCCAAGACCCAAGCCAAGACACGAGGCAAAGGGAAAGGGAAGGCTCACGACCTAGGCTAAGTCCAAGGCACAAGACAAAGTCCATGACTAAAGCAACTCAAATTCATTCCACAAGAACTTTGACATACACAAGAGAGTGTAAAATACCCTCAATCTCTTTGAAATGACACACTTACTCTCCCCACGATCATCCAAGCAGTTTAAGCCTAAACAAGAGAAGCTAAAGCCAGGTCCTCATAAAGCACAATCAGAACTCGCCATAAAGCCAAAACCAGTTCCTTAAAGTTCCAATGAGGAGCTTAAATGTGTTAAGATAATACTTTTAACCAAAGCAAAAGCCAAGCTTCAATAAAACCAACACCCAAATCTTCCCAAAATAAGAAATCGAGTCACCAAAGCAAGAAAAAGGAAGAACCCCCAATAGGCAAGAACCGAGATTCAACACAAAACCAAAGCCAAACCATGTTTTTCACCAAATTCCAGACTAGTTAAAGACCAAACCGAGCCAAGCAAGGCCAAAACCCGAACCCAGCAAGGGTCGAAAACCAAGCTGCAATTGAGACCTCCAATACTAAGCCATAATAAAAGTTAGAGCAATATTTTCATGCCTTTAAGACGTCTCAAAATAGAACTACCACATGGTTTGAGTGAAAGTGGATGAAAGCTTCATAATAAATATACTAACATGCTTATGAGAAGGGCCAAATTATTTCAAACTATCCTCTTAATTACTTCCAATATAAGTATGCCTTGGGAGATAGGAAACATGTCATAACTTCAGCACTTTAGATAAGCAAAGTAAAAGAAAGGACTAATAGTATGCCACATTGCTTAACCAAATATAACTTCTAGCACCACACCACAAGATCATCATCAGAGGCTCGACAAGGCCATAACCGAGAGCCAGTAAAGCACCGAGAAAGGGAGGGAGAAGGAAATACACACCCTCAAGCTTTTAAATGCCATTCCCACATAACAAATGTATAAAGAATAAGTTAGAACATGTTTACAAGGTCGTAACCGAGAGCCAGTAAAGCACAGAGAAAGGAAGGGAGAAGGAAATACACACCCTCAAGCTTTTAAATGCCATTCCCACATAACAAATGTATAAAAAAAATAAGTTAGAAAATGTTTAGGAATGAGACAAATAGTAATCTTCCTATTCTAGCATGCTAACGGGGCTCGACAGAGAGCAGAGTCGAGTACAGGCAAGGCACAATGCAGGACTGAAAACAGGTAACGCACAGGGGGAGAGGGAAGTACCTCCTTAAAGTAGAATCACAAAAGGAATTGCAGAAAAGTATTCCCTCGCCAACACCTTTCTCCAACAACAAGGCAACAAGAGAGGAGAGTGATAGAGAAAGATCCTCCCCTGAAAATGATTTTCGGCCCCTTGAAGCTTCACAGAGGAGCTCTGATATACGCTAAGGGAAGAAGAAGCCAATGATTGAAAAATTCCCGCAGAGATCGAGCATAGGGGGCTCGACCATACTGTTTGCGGCTCGAGGAGCCAACGAAAGGTGAGGCGGGATGGGCGACTGTGGGCACAGCGGATAGAGCAGAGACGCGAGAGGGACAGACGCACGAGCGAGAGGGGAAATGAAATTAGGGATTAGGTTTACAAGTTTTATTTATAATAAATAATAATAAAATATTATTTATTATTATAAATTAAACATAAACACATCTCCCTCTCCAGAAATACCCTCGCGACGAAACAAACGTCTCTCCTAAGCAAAATCGACGTTCCAGACGCGTCGGCGTAGTCCATTTCGTCATCCGGAATCGTCCGAGCAACCTCGTCGTCGATCTGGTTAAAAACACGTTGCGGTCCAAATCCTATCAAAACTTCGGCTTGAATTCGATTAAACAGGACGACAAAGAGCGCAGCGGCGCCAAATCAACGAGTAGAGTCAATCCTAAGGCCGACAGTCCTATACGAATGCTTCCTGAGTTCTTTTGGAGTAGCCTTACATGCTAAGCAATAGCGGTCAAGAATACTTACATGGAACGTCAAGTCGAGCGAAGAAAAGTCTAGAATTGCTAACGGGGAGGGCTCCTTCACTAGTTTTCTAGAAGTAGTCGACAGAAAGGTCCTGCGGCTAGATCCTAGGCTACTAAGGAGGGGAAAACTACACCTCGACCGAAAGCGAGGCCAACAGGCCTAATACAGTTTTCCATGCAGTGAAATATAAACTTTATACATAAATGATAATTATCGTTTTAGGTGAATCCTATTAACTGTGTATTGTGGGTTTCAGATCAGATATGTCTGCAGTAGATTTCGTTGCATTTGCTGAATCTTGTTATGTTGCCAAAATTGCTGAAAGCATGATGCAAACACTTGTTTTTGTTCAGTTGTAACTAATATGAAATACATCTGAACAAACACCAGGATCATTTGCTGCAGTTTCTATTGGAGGGAACCCAAATCGAGGCACAATAAGGACCTGTGATTACTGGGCATCGGTTAATTTTATTTATTTTATTTAGCTGAACCGATTAAGTTGGGAAAAAAGTTAATGATGATAAAGTCAGTTATGTAATTCATCTTTATACCAATAGTTTATTGGCATGGTATTTTTTTTTTTTATGCTACGTTTTGCACTGCGTGCGGATTCATTTTGGCATATTAGACAGAGCAATTGCTAGCAGAAATTATTTATCTTTATGTGGAAGGAGAACATTTTTACAGCTTTAGATCTTTGTTTTGGTTTGTTTCACTTGGTCTGTTGTGCCTGTTATTCTTTTACTTTTTCTGTGAATAATCAAGCACAGCACCTTTTTTGTGTGGAAAGAGAGCATTTATACGGTTTCACAGTTTTTTGCAGGAGCCTTTTAAGTCTGTACCTGTCATATGGACTATACAAGAGCCTTCCCTGGCTATCCGTTTGAGTTCCTATGCCAAAAACAGCCACTCCGGGGTTTTTAGTCAATGGAAGCAAGTTTTTAGCAGGACTAATGTCGTAGTTTTTACAAACTATTTTTTACCAGTAATTATTCTTTAATTTTCCTGTTTAAAAAGGTCTAGTTGTTATATTGATCCTAGATAATGCTTTTATAATAATGGTCTATAATTTTCTTTTGATCTTCCAGCTTATGTTTTCAGCATTTGACGTGGGCAACTACTTTGTTATTCCAAGTTCAGTTTCTGAGGCATGGATGGCAGATACTTTTATTGCTGCACACAACGACAGCAATTTAAGAATTGATACCAATTATAGTTCAGAGGATTTTATCATTGCTTTAGTTGGAAGTAAATTTGAATACAGTGGTATGTGGTTGGAGCAAGCACTTGTATTGCAAGGTCTGACACCGCTACAGAATGAATTTCGTTCTAAAAACTATTCTTATCATATACTGAAAGTTGGAATATTAAATGGAAACTCAAGTAACACATACAATATGTCTCTTGAGGTAGTGTTCCGGTTGAATTCCTGATTCTAATCATTAAAATTTTATTTTAAGCATTGTCAGCTGTTTTTAAATTTTGCCTGCTTCTTAAATTATATCTTACGTATTTTGCAGATTACTGCTTTAAATTTTGATTATCCAAAGGGTGTTGTTCACGAGATTGGTGGTGGTGCTGACGATTACAGTTTCCTTGGTATAGCTGATGTCGTAATATATGCATCTTTTCTTGAGGAACAATCTTTTCCGCCAGTTTTGTTGCAGGCTATGAGTCTTGGAAAGTTAGTTGTTGCTCCGGATCTCGACATGATTAATAAATATGTATGTTACTGAAACCTATTTCTCTGCTGGAAGTTCTACTACAACTCCTTAACTTGTCATGTAGTTATCTAACTATGTCTATCAATTTGATAATTAGATTGTGGATGGGGTAAATGGGTTTCTTTACCCAAAAGGCAACGTTGGCAAGCTGATGCAGCTTCTTCGTAGAGCAATTTCAAATGGGGAATTATCTTATTTGGCAAAGCAAATTGCATTAGTAGGCCAAAGGCAAGCAAGAAATTTAATGGTCTCTGAAACTATTCAAGGCTATTCTTGGTTACTGGAAAACGTTCTCTTGTTTCCATCCGACATTTCTCTTCCAAAAGCAATTACGGAGATACCTTCAAAAATGAAAGAGGAGTGGCAATGGCATCTGTTTCAGAATTTAAGTGCTTTGGACAATCTAAATGAGAAAAGGAGAAAGTATGAATTTTTGGATAAACTAGAATGGAATCAAACTCATACAGAAGCTGATGCTAATACCAATTCAAGGTTGGATGAATCATTTTCCTTCATAAATTGGAAAGAAGAAAAGATGATTGAGGCAGTTAATGTTAGAAAAAGGTTAGAAGAAGAAGAGGTGGGGTGAGAAAAAAGTTATTTTCGTCCATATTAATTCTTGTCAATTTTTTAGTCCGTTTCGTTATTTTTCCAAAGATATACTGTAATCTGTTGAAATTTATTCAGTTGAAGAACAGGGCTGATCAGCCTCATGCAACTTGGGAGGAAGTATATCGAAGTGCTAAAAGAGCTGACAGAGCAAAAAACGAATTACATGAAACTGATGAGAAGGAGCTTGAGCGGACCGGTCAGCCTTTGTGTATTTATGAACCTTATTTTGAGGAAGGAACATGGTTTTTCCTGCACAACAGTTCACTCTACCGTGGTATAGGATTGGTATGTTGACATCCATTATTGCTCATCATAGTGGAGTATCATAGATCATGCTCATAATTTCTTGTCTCCCTCCCCCCTCATTTTTTTATACAATTTATATTGGTTTTCTTAAAAGATGAATTAAGGTGGCTGAATTCATAAGTTATTTGAGAATTGTTTGACGGGAAAATTGGTTTCTTATTCACTGGAAATCCTCCCAATTTGGTTTGGTAACTAAATTGTTCTTGGGTACACCCAAATAATATAAATCATTTGCTTAATATGAAAAGCCATGTTATGAAATATAATTCTATGCCAACACTACCCTTCAAGATGAGGCATGTTGACTTACACATATGTCATACCAAGCAATGTAACTTCAGATAAGTCAAGCTCGAAAATTCAGAGATATATTTATATATACATATATATATATATATATATTAAATAAAAAGTAGGGTACAAATAGAGATTGCAGGAGGTCCCAAAAAATGGCACCAAACCCACACAAAAACTACAATATCAAATGGTTCCAAAAAAAGGAGAAAATACTACTAAATACATAAGAGAAAATACAACTAAATCCACCCCACTCCCAATATTTGATCTCTCCCCCTTTGGCCTCTAAACAACCAGTCGATGCACCTCCTCCCTCTAATAAGCCATTTATTTTCCTCCTCTCTAAAGCTTGCCATCTCCCATATAGCTGAACGGGTATCACTCCGTTTCCCATCCTTGGTTGCATCCTCATACCCCTTCAATTTGGAAATCCTAAATTCTGCACGTGTGCCATCTTCGAGTAAGGTTATCTCATCCTATCTACACCCTCTTAAAAAAATTATTAATAATAATAAATAAAATCTCTTTGTAGATCAAAAGCCCTTGACCTTGCTCTTGTTTACACACCCTGGTTCTGACACTCTCGCTCTCTTTTGCACTCCACCCCACTCCCAATATTTGATCTCTTCCCCTTTGGCCTCTAAACAACCAGTCGATGCACCTCCTCCCTCTAATAAGTCATTTATTTTCCTCCTCTCTAAAGCTTGCCCTC
>NW_018164536.1:2239225-2252640 GCF_001263595.1 Phalaenopsis equestris
ACTCTTTCAACTATAGTTTTCTTCGATGCTGTCTTTCTTCTCCTCTCCACTATCACTCTCCTTTTTTCTTTAACCATTCTTCTATCCTCTCTCTCTCTCTCTATCTATCTATCTACACACACACACACATATAATCACACACATATATCTATATAAACGCAGCTTCCCTTTCCACCTTGCGGATAGTCCGATGTTCCTGCAGATGTATCATGATTCTGTTGCAGGATTATGAATATTGCAATCTCATAAAAAAGGTAGAGAAAAAGGCAGTCAAACCAGCAATATTTTTCTCTGACGCTGAAATTTCAAGTCGTGCAGGAAAATACAGATTTACACTAGTTGGAAAGTTTCAATCAGGTCGCCCTAAGATGGAGATTATCAGGAAGGTTTTTGAAAATTTCAAACAAGTTGGGGCTTGACAGGTTGGCCTTTTCGACGGAATACATGCTATGATACAGCTAAACATAGAAAAATATTGCAAAAGGATTTTCTCAAAGAAATTTATCACAATCGAAAAAGTTTCAATCAGGTTGCCCTAAGATGGAGATTATCAAGAAGGTTTTTGAAAATTTCAAACAAGTTAGGGCTTGACAGGTGGGCCTTTTCGACGGAATACATGTTATGATACAGCTAAACATAGAAAAATATTACAAAAGGATTTTCTCAAAGAAATTTATCACAATCGAGGGCAATAATATGAAATTGCTCAAATGGATCCTAATTTTGATCACAGTCAAGAACTCCCAATTGCACCTATCTGGTTCTCATTACATGAACTCAAGCTTCAATTATTTGATCTACTTATCTTATATGCAATTGAGACTATCCTTGGAAAACCTTTGCAGGTAGACATATCTACAATTCCTTTCTCATGGCTCTATATTGCAAGAATTTTGATTGAAAGAGATATTACACTACCAGATGTAGAAGAAGTCTGGTTTGACTCTGCTCACAATGATTTTTGGCAAAAAACCATTATGAAACAAAGACCTTACTACTACAAACACTGCAAGATGTTTGAACACCCGCAAGAGAAATGTTTCAGATTGCACCCACAGTTGAGAACCAATAGTTAAAAACAGTTTGGCAAAAACCATTATGAAACAAAGACCTTACTACTGCAAACACTGCAAGATGTTTGAACACCCGCAAGATAAATGTTTCAAATTGCACCCACAGTTGAGAACCAATAGTTAAAAGCAGGATCATGCTGTTAATGCACCCACGTGATAGCCAACCTAAGGAGGGAATCACCACAAGACATGAGTTGGTGTCAGCCCCTGAGAACCCTTCTCCTGACCATATTATAAAGGATAATGTTCGGACCGAAAATCAGTATAACCCTGCAGCTCCTTCATGCTGTTAATGCACCCACGTGATAGCCAACCTAAGGAGGGAATCACCACAAGACATGAGTTGGTGTCAGCCCCAGCCCCTGAGAACCCTTCCCCTGACCATATTATAAAGGATAATGTTCGGACCGAAAATCAGTATAACCCTGCAGCTCCTTATCAGGAAACATTAGGTGCGGAGGTGACAATTCAAACTTCACATACACTGAAACCTATCGCTGTGGCAACGACTGCCTTTCCTTCTACTGCGGTTCTAATATCTAATCAGACCGACGATCACATAAGCCAGTCTTCAGATGAAGAATGACATACTTATATTTCTCGGTGGAAGAAGAAGACTGGGGGTACACTCCAACTTGAAAACTTAATGGACGATACTTTGGTTACTCCTGACAATGACACGACACTTCAAAATTTTATATCTAGCTCCGCTCCTAAAACTAGAGGAAGAGGCAGGACTAAACTGGCTCGTCCCTAGCTATTTACATTTTTTATTTTTTTTTTTTTGAGTCTATCTGTATCTTTTTGTTGGGGCATTACTGTACTTGGTATTGTATGGGTAGGATGTCGCTATTGGGTTCTCTCATACAACATTTATGTATCTTTTCTATTTCAATAAAATCAGCCTTTGGGCTTTTCATAATATATATATATATATCTAATCAAATATTGGTTGCCAAAGAAAACTGCGACGAAGGAGGCGAAGGAGCCTACTAAGGCAGCCAAATCTCCCAAGAAGGCGGCGGCTTAGGTTTTGGATAGGTGGCTTTGTACGTAATTTGAGTTCTGGTTCTGGTGTTGCTGGTTTGGGAAAGAATGTAGTTTGGTAATGCAATGGTTTTTAATTTGAAGAAAAATATCTATTTGTTTGAAAGTGTTGTGCTATTCTGCTCAAGCTGTGGCTTTTCCGCTATATATATATATATATATATATTAAAAAAAAGAAAAAAAACAGAGAGCAATACAAGAAAGTAAGAAAGGAGAAAAAGGTATTCAAGAATAGAAAGAGAGATTATAAAAAAAGAGATGAATAAAAGGAGAGAGAAGCATATTCTTTAATCCTCACAAACTTGTTGTCTCGGATCTTTTTCAATAAAATTGCCTCGCGAGCAAAGATAGAAATGTAGAAAAAAGGCCAGAAAAATTTAAGTATCGATTTATTTTATTCCAATAAGGCTGGATATCAATACAAAATTAGGACACCCACATTAGTCTAACGCAACAAGATAATTTTGTGTTTTGCGTAGAGGGTGATAAAATTTTGTGCATGTTTTTTTAAAATAATGGGTTTAATGACTCCCCTGTTCACAATTGCTTAGACATTGACTATACTTGTTTTTTAAAGCTTGATGGAAAGGCTAAATACTTATATAAATGGCCATTTTGCGGGGTAGATATTGGAATCTTATCAACATTTAGATTAAATGAACTTGAAAAAACCAAAACACATGTGACTTATGAACATAAAAGTTACTAAATTGAAAATGAAAGAATACTAAATTATAAAATAACAATGAAATGAATATTCAAACAAAACAAGGGTATTGAACATAAATGGACTTATAGGAAATTTGTAGAAAATTTAATAATTTGCTATAAACATAAAGATAACCCTCTTACTATTCAGGGCTCTCAAGGCCTCTGGACTAAATGAAAATTGAAATAGTAAAATGAGCTAAGGGAGTACCTTTCTTATAAGATGAAAAATGATTCCTGTGAAGTCAACCTCACTAAATTGCATTCATATGTGGATAAAAATTATGACATTATTGTAAATAGATTAAAAATTTGAAGCCGAATCTGCATAACGTATACACACGTGGATAGAAAAGGACTTTATTGAACTCAAAATAAAATTGTATGTATCCAATTGTAAAACATTCGTGCATACAATAAAAATCCATAATAGAATCCTATTAATTTTAAAGTCATGCACGGAACATCAGACAGCTCTTCAACTCAAACATGATGTGTTAAAAACATTTAAGTATATTAATGTGAAACACCAATGGAGGGGGCAAAACACTAACATTGGGGTCCGATCTAAGAAGAAAGCTAACCAATGGTCTATTATAAATAGCAATTTGAAGATGCACCCATGAAGATATTTAATTGAGATTTATTCGTATTTTATGTGCTTTATGATTTTCTATAAGCATTATATATTTTAAATTATTATATAGTCATGTTCCATGTTCAGAATATTACTTGCTCTTCTACTATCTTTGAAGTCTCAAAAATATCCCTTTTTAGCTTTTAAACCATTGTTTTATGTGCTATGGCTTATATGATCAACTCCATTCATATATTTATTTCATTTAAATTATCATGGTTGGTGGATCCTTGACCTGCATAACTTTTCAAGAAGATATTGTTGTAAACAAATATATTACACTCTAAAATGTATTCTTTGTACCTAAATTATTTACTAAGTGAAGGAAAAAAATGCGTGAGAGGGAATACTCACTTAATTGTCATTACCAATCCTCAGCCGTAAGGCTACATTTATAGGGAAACTGGTCTCTTCTAATTTACAATCTTGCCAAATATATCTAACCTAAACATAGAAAGGGAATAGTTCTGAAATTAACATAAACAGGAAGAGAATAAAAACTAATCAATGAGTTTTTCAAATTATTTTTAATTAATCCATCTAGCACTCCTTGGTTGCCTGGCAGGGCCACCATGGAAAGGAGGCCGTCCCCCTAGATTTCCACTCACCTACTAAGCTCGGTCGTAGATGTTGTAGAGAACAATCTTAGTATTACACTCTTAGAAGTTGCTTAAAGGAAGAGCGTTGGTTAATACATCAACTTGTTGGTGTGTTGGGATATAGCTTAGTTGTATAATTCCACCATGAATTTTTTTAGAGATAGTGTCTATCAATTTCAATATCTTTGTTCCTGTCATGATGCACAAAATTTTTTGGCAGTACTTATAGCTGCTTTACTGTTAAAAATAATTTATAGGCCTATTAGAGGTACATCTCAATTCCCTCAATAATTTCTGAATCTAGATTCCTTCACAGATTCCAAAGGCAAGTGCAAGTTCCCTATGCTCTAATTCTGTACCACCTTTAGAGAAAACAACTTGCATTTTACTTTTTTGGGTGACTATATTTCTCTATACATAAGAGCAATAACATATGGTGGACCTTTTGTTAACGAGTTCCCTAGCCTAACTGCATCAATGTTGACATCTATCTCTCCATTTCTTGTTTTCTTAAAAATTAATCCATAAACAAGAGTCTGATTGAGAAACCTTAGGATCCTATACACCATCTTTAAATACTCTTCATTTATATTATTCATATGTTGGCTTACAATACTGACAGCATGTAATATATGCCTTAGAATGTGATAGGTAAATGAGTTTTTCTACCAGTCTTTGATATCTTCTATTTTCAACATATTTTTTTTATCCCATATTAATTTTTTTGTTGGGATCCATTGGAGTATCAACAGGTTTGCGCCCAATCATGTGTTTTCTCTAGCAAATCTTGGTTGCTTTCCTCTATGATATAGCAACGCTCTTCTTGGACCTTGCTACCCCCATTCTTAGGAAATATCTCATGGTTCCTAGGTTGTTGATTTTAAATTCAGCGATAAACACTATCTTGATTTTAAGAATTTCTCTGTCATCATCACTAGTAAGAATCATATCATCCACATATACTATCAGTTCAAGTTGATTTTAAATTCAGCGATAAACACTATTTTGATTTTAAGAATTTCTCTGTCATCATCACTAATAAGAATCATATCATCCACATATACTATCAGTTCAATAATCTTATCTCCTTAAGCGTGTTTTGTGAATAATGTGTGATCAGCCTGACATTGAGACTATCCTTTAGATCTCATAATTTTAGCAAATCTTTCAAACCATTCCCCTGATGATTGCTTATGACCATAGAGAGACTTCTTGAGTTTGCATACTAGGTATTTGTTAGAATCCTTCGCAAGTCTTGGCGCTATCTCCGTGTACACGTCTTTAGGATCACCATTCAAGAAGACATTTTTAATGCCAAGCTGATGCAGTCCCTACTCTTTGTTAACTGTTACTGAGAGAACTCTAATAATGTTTAGTTTGACAACTAGTGCAAAGCTCTCTTGATAGTCAATCCCATAAGCTTGAGTGAAACATATTGTAACCGTTGTATTTTTGAATCTCTCAATACCACAATCAGCTCTGTACTTGATGTTGAATACGCATTTGCATCCAACTAGCTTTTTAGCCTGAGAAAGTTTTGTAATAATCCATGTGTCATACTTTAGTGCTTGAATTTTTTTCTTCTATTGCTTTCCTCTATTCTGAATTTCTAAGAGCTTCATAAATGAATTTAAGAATTTGCACACTATCAAATTTATATATTAAAATTTTATATGCAGTGGATAGCTTTCCATAAGCTACATACTCCTGAAGATTAGATTTAGTACACATTTTCTTGTCATTTGCACCAAAGGAGAGAGGAGATAACTCTTGATTTCTAGATTCGCCCGAAATTTTAGGTGAGTATGGACTCGATTGCTTGCACGGCTTCGACGATTATGTTTTTGCAAGTTGTCTTCCACCTGCTCAAGAATTTTTTCTTCCTTGTTTATACACAAAGTTCTTTGTTATGAACTTCGGATTGGGTTGTTGGGACATCCTCAAGTAGGATATTTTCACGTAGTGGTGTTTGGGAGATAGAAGGGGTAGGTTGTGAGGCAATGTAGGTGTTATTAAGCGTATCCCAAAATTGATGTTCTTTTGCACTCTCTCCCTGAGCATTATATTTTGGATTGTATGATTGATTTTAATTGATTTTAAAAAAAATGTGATATCCATGGAGTTGTAGTGTATTATGTTAATAGGTGAGTGGTATTTATAGCTTTTTTTGTTTGAGACATGCATACTAAAGGAAAATATAATTGATGGATTTAGGGTCAAATTTTGTGTGGTTTGGGGAATAGATGTGAACAAAAGATACACACTAAAAAAAATTTTAATTGTACAATAAAAGAGAGAGTTCCGGTGTGGTGATATTTATCTATCAAGATATGAAGTGATGTTTTGAAATTTTGTACTCGACTAGATTGTTGATTGATAAAGTATGTTGTAGTAAGTACTGCTTCCCCCAAAAAATATTTTTGAACATGATGAGAAATCTTAATTGAGCGAGATACTTTAAAAAAATGTATGTTCTTATCGCAACTATCTCATTTTGTTGTGGCATATTAATACATGAACTCATAAAGATGATTTTATTTTTTGAAAGGTAAGATCCAATGATGGATTTGAATTTTTCTTTTTTTGGTATTATCAATTTAAGAATCTAAAATTTTTATTTGAATTGAGTTTGAACCATGTCATGGAAGGTTTAGAAGATTTGAGTTGTTTTAGATTTCTCCATTAGGAATTTCAAAGTGGTTCTAGCGTGATCGTCAATGAATGAGACAAACCATTTAGTACCACCGAGGGTTCTTACAATTGAAGATTACCAAATATCAACATGAATGATAGTAAAAATATGTGTGGGTTTGTACTTGATCGTGTGATTAACATTTATAATATGTTTGGCAAGTTGAAAAATCTCACATTGATAAGTATTAGGTTTTTATTGATCGATAAATGAGGATTAATTTTGCAATATAATTGAAATTAGAATGACCAAGGCGACAAATGTCATGCCATGACTTATTCTGTCATACCTGTCCCGTATCTGGAGCTGATATCTCAATCCTCTCATCTCCTGTCATCACCAAAACTGATCTCACCGATGCTGCTCTGCTGGAAAGGGCTCATGTGATCTCGAGCTCCGTCGAATGGAGTAGGATGATGTGCCTCCCATCCATGTTGAAGGAATGTGCTCTTGAATCCGTTGTGGTGAGTCTTCCTGTCAAACTGCCACCAATAAAAGCAACATCCATAGGGACAATATCGCACTACACATAATCCTATAGCTGGCTCCCGATCAAAAACTCCACTAGACATCTCCGATCAGTAATCCTATAGCTGGCTCGCGATCAAAAACTCCACTAGACATCTGCGATCAATGTTGACTATGTTCTCTTTCTTTAGCCACATCAGAGAATTTGGTTGAGAGTGCCTCTGAGTCATAAGACCCAACTTTTCTACTATCTGTATCAATGCTACATTCTTACTGTTCCCTCCATCGATGATGAGACTGCATACTTTTTCGTTCATCGTGCAGCGGGTATAGAAGATATTGTGGTGAAGCTACCAAGGATTCCTCATATTCCCAATCTATGGAATTCGTCGAACCACAAGTGCTTTTCCTCCATTTGGTGGAAAATGACACACCTCACCTTATTTCTTAGCTTTCTCCTCATTTCTAATCTTCTCACCGACGCCCTGCTCGGCAAAGTACATGACTCAGTTTGTTGGGCAATTGGAGTCAATGTGCTCAAATCCGTGGCTTTTGAAATATTTTCTGGCAGATTGTAATAGGCGTGCTACTCTTCTCAGATTTTCTCTCAATTAGGGTGTCTCTATCCTTATTTGAATCAGCTTTATCAACTCCTTGAGGTGTGCTCTTACTGGTGTCTCCTACTATGAGTGGCTACCTAGCTGGTGGTATTTGCCTACTCTGCTGGTGTCTCCTACTATGAGTGAGTGGCTACCTAGCTGGTGGTATTTGCCTACTCTAATTCTACTGCCTCTCCACTTTCAATGCTAAGGTCTGGACATCTCCAACTAATCATTAAGGCTATAGTTGTACCATATTGCTAATTGTGGCCTTCAGACTACCTAGACAATGGGTTATGGTATGCTCCTCTAGATTGACTAAATTGCACCTCATTTGCAACTGATCAAATTGCTTCCCTCTGCTGACAGGTTCCTCCGCTATAGATGATGGAGCCTCAGAAATATATCATGACGGTAATGGGGTGAGAGGTATGTCCTCTGCATTGCTTTTTTCATCTTCTCTCACCTAGTAATTTTATCGTTGTTTTCTTTTTTCCTCTGTTTCTGTAAGTTCTCTCACTACAAAGAGACATTTTTCTTCAACTTGATAGCAACAAATTTGACCATCTTATCTTTCGACACATCCTTATACTTGAAGATTCTTTCAACTCCTTGTAGCAATTAAATGAAATCATATGGATCCATGCCTCCATCAATCTGTGACATCCACTTTGATGCCGAAGTCTTTGTTACCTCCAAATGGTATATCCTCTCCCATATGTATGGAAGGGATTTCGATACCCTTCTCTAAGCCTCCTCTGATACTGGATTTTGAAACATTGTGACATGTCTTCTTCATTGCTGAAATTCTCCCTATGGAAGGGATTCATATCCTCATCTCTTTCTCTCTTCGAACTTTCCAGATCTTGGTCGAGGGTAACCTCCCCTTGAGTCATCGCATCAATCTCTACAAGCCTTTGAAGACAACAAAGTTATCACTGTATCGATTCACGAGTAGGCTCGGGCATATATCTTCTTGGTGGCATGGGTAGGGTTTAGGAATATGAAAAAAAATTTTAGTGGGTGTGGCTTGTGTAGGGGCGGATGCTAGGAAATCCTATGATGAGAGTAGGGTTGGGCTAGCCTAATTTCAAATGATACCGGAGTTAACCCAAACCTCAATAGAAACTGAAATATATTATTACTGAAATTCAAATGTTACAACATGATTTGCAAAACAGAAAAAAATAACGATACAACATCAAAATTAGGGTGTAGGCGGGGTAGTTATGCTACAATTAAGGGAGAGTTTGGAGAGCTGGGTGTTGCTGTAGCAGGGAAAGGGTGGTTGGCCGACGGTAGGAGGATGAAGGCAGAAGGTGGGAGGTGAAGTAGACGGGTAACGGTGGAGTGGGTTAGCTGTAGGATGACTTGTTGGCCAGCAGGCTGTCTGTAGGAGGAAGTGCGGGGCAACAGGTTGGCATGGATAGCACAGCAGCAGGGGATTGGTCATGCGGCTGTGGAATGACATGGAGCAGGGGATTGCATGGGAGATGACAGCAAGGAGGAAGGAGACTTCACATGGGAAATCTGAAATTAGAACATAGCCAAAAACTACCTAAGCAAGCAAACAACAAAAATATAATAGAATAGATGATAAACGAAGGGGAGACTCTCCCCTTTGGGCGGAAACTAGGAAAGAAGGGGAGAGGATTGGCTCCAGGCTTGAGATGGAAATGAGCCGGGGAAGGAAAGAACGTGAGCTAGTGTCCCACCCAATGGAGTGGGAGAAAGAGGCCAGTTCAGCCTCCTGCCGGGCCGAAGCTTCCCTTTGAACCGCTGGCTGGTTCAGCCAGGGCTTAAGCCCCGCGCCATCTACTGTGTTGCTAGTTCTGTTAGATCAAAAGATGTTAATGCATGGCTTTACTCAAGTTAAATATGAAAAACATGCTGAATGTTTGAGCAGTTAATTTTTCACTATTTTGTTTATGAAGTTAGAGCGTTCAAATCATTTATCCCTGATTTTATTTTTTTTCTTCTGTTTTTTTTGTTATCTAATTTTCTTGCTCTGGCTTCAAAATAAGAGATGAAATTGCAAATCAATTTGCATTGCATGTAGACTTTATAATCCTGCTATTAGTGTGTCCTGGTTGAAAGAGCCATCTCCTGTTTTTAGCTGAGTTTGGTTTTCTCTGTTGCTAAATTGGCTTCAAAATAAGAGAAGAAATTGCAAATCACTTTGCATTGCATGTAGACTTTATTATCCTGCTATTAGTGTGTCCTGGTTGAAAGATCCATCTCTTGTTTTTAGCTGAGTTTGGTTTTCTCTGTTGCTAAATGTTAGTCATCCAAAGGGCTGAGACCTGGAGCCTATGACATAGATGCCTCTTCCAGACTAACTCTTCTTGGTAATTCATATTACCGTGATATGCTCGGTGAATTTGGAGCTCTTTTTGCTTTAGCCAATCGCATAGACCGAGTACACAAGAATGCCTGGATCGGATTTCAGTCATGGAGAGTTGGAGCTAAGAAGGTAAATAATAAGTACATTTTAGCATGCTAAGTTAAATATCTCATTTTAATTCTACTTCTGTAATTTTTTTTTATTTTTTACCATTAAACCCCATAATTATCAAGCAAATTTAATTGTAATCAATGTGCAATCTCCCCTGGCATCTTTTGAAAGTTTGTTGTGTTCTTCAAAATCATAGTACTTTCAAGTCATAGGGCATCTATTATTTAGTGAGTACAGTTTTGAGGGACAAGTATTATGAATGACGAAGAGTTAATTAATCTTATGATGATTGGTGGCTAGGTAGAAATAGTTATTTTGCTCATGCTAGTTCTTTATCTCAACTCACAAATGGGTTTTATCTTTACATTTCTTATGTACTATTCACATAACACTGGGACATAGCATATGAAATTCCAGCTTTCTCAATATAATGAGCAGACATTTACTTGCCATATTTACGTCTCACAGTTAAATGTTGCTTTTTAATATCATGTTTGATGAATTATAAATGCTAAAAATGAACTTTAATACTTTTAAAATATTAGCTTTGAGAAGCAATAATTCCTGGAAGATCTTTTTTTTTTTTTAACTTTTTTCAAAACCTTAATCTCAATCCAATCTTCATGAAAAACTTGTCAACATGCACTACGCTGCACCTTGCTTCAGGTGTTTCCTTTTTCTCTACAACACCCGAAAAGGGCCAAGTAATAGTTGCCCTTGTACTACAATTAGCATGCCGTTTGTTGAGGCCCCTTGAACATCTAGATTTCCTTTATTCATCATTGCTTCTTTTATATTGTTTTTCTTAAATGTAGTCTTTCTTTTCAAATAAATTAGTGCAGAAAATGTGTTTTATTTATAAATCTCATTATTTAGGGTTGCCCTATTCTTAAGAACCCGTGACATGGAAATTTTGAATTGATATGCGAGTGCAACTTCAGACATAAACATGTTCTTTGATAATTATAGGAATCATTGTCTAAGAAGGCTGAGAAAGCACTCTTGGAGTCCATTGAGGGGCAAAAACATGGCGATGCTTTATATTTTTGGGTTGGCATGGACAAGGATCCAAGAAATCCTCAAAATCAAGATTTCTGGACCTTTTGTGATTCTATAAATGCTGGAAACTGCAGGTATGTGTTCTTCATGTTTCCAAAATTGTCGACATTTTACTAATGCCTTGCTGGTGCTTTATATTGTCCGCTACTTTCTTCTAAGATTCCACTGTACTTTGTCGCATTTTTTGAATAATAAATCTCGTGGTATTTGAATATCTGAGCCATGGAAATGATTCTATGATTAAAACCCAAGACATATTCATGTAACTTTGTTTCCAAGTAATAGGGAACAAGCTGTGGGCAGATCTGTCTATAGGATAAGGGTTACGTGCCAGAAAAAAATCCCTACAAAATGAGAGAATATGAGAGTTTCATGCTCGCCATATCTTTGAATTTCAGGTACGTGCCTTTAATAAGATAAGGTTATTGAATTGAAAAAAGTAAAACCATTGGCATTACCCGGAAGAGCTTATCTAGAAGAGAAACTTGTAATTGAACTGACTTTGCGGCACGCAATAACATGTTAGTTGATCACATCAGGTTTGGTATGAGGGGTAGCACCTCATAGTAAGCAACACCATGCATCAGCAATGAGTGATAAAACATCATTAGTAAGTGCCAAGAGGCATTGACACTTTGTCAGTGAGCAACACCATTATTAGCAATATGCGGTAACACATTATTACTTAGTATATTAAAAGCTTTCTCTGGAGCTTTAAAAACTGTAGGAAACTTCTAATTGAACTGAATTTGCTGTCTATTTATAAACTTGAAGCTGGATAATTTAGCCAAATTAGATTGTGTACTTGGTACTTATATGAGACTGACATAAGAGATAGCAGTAATAACTCATCAAAATTTATGTAAACTTGGATTGGACGGGTCGTGCTACTGGGTCTGTCTACCTAAAGCTAAGCTTGCCTGACCTGTAGATTACGGCCAATGCAGGCACCATCTTTTATAAATAAACAATGCTCCAAAATACCCTGTTGTTGGTGACAACATCGTTATTGCAGTGCCAGTGATAAATCTAAGTTTTGTGCAGTGGATCGATGAGAAAATGTTTGAGCCTCACCCCTTCCTTCTCTAGGTATGGCAGGAATATACGCCAATGTTTGCAAAATTTGTTAAAAAATTCTCTCCTGTGTAGAGTAACAATTAAAGAGAAATTACTCTTTAGAGGTGGAGTGTTGAGATCAAAATAATTTGGAGTTTTTTATTTCATAAAATTTAGTGGAAAAGAGGAATGCTAGCAACCAAAGAGTCTTTTGATACACTCATCGCTTGTGTAGTGTCAACGTGAACACTCAATGGCCCCTAGCCAATGGCAATAGTGGATGGAGCTTTTCCTCATGCTGACATGCCTTGGTTAGCTTGGGTAATACCAACTAATAATCTGGTTCAACCAATTTAGGCGTTCTCAGGCATAACTCAATCTTTAGGAGTTTGGCAGGAGGATAATGGAATTCCTTGTAACCGAGCGTATTTTTCTCTTCGATATTTTTGTAAATGAACACTGGGAAGATGAAAGAGAGGGAGTTGAACAAGCGTTTCAGCCTTATAAGAAGGAACAAAACCACCTTTCATAAAGACTTGGAAATGATGAGAGGTGGAAGAAGTTGTCGGAGTTGACACGGAGGTTTCGTCGCATGCAAGGGAAGGCGTCAAAGCCACGAGAGGAAGCTCCGTACAAGTTTGTGCTGGTCGTTGAGCCTTAGTTTAAGGTAGATGACGTCCTTGTCGAGCAGAGAAGAGGAAGCGACGTCACTGTCAAGTAAAGGAGGTAAGTGCGAGAAAAGCTTCTTACGCACGCAGTGACGCTCTTTCTCGGGTGATCGAGCCAAAGAAGAAGAAAGGGAAGAGGGCAATGACGTGGAAAGCTAAGAGGCTTGTATGTAGCAGAGAACAAGCCAGATCATGTGCAAAGAAATAGGAGCTCTTTGACGTGTGTAAGGACTTTCAACCGAGTCGTGCGCAAGGATTTTTACTGATATATTAAGAGGGTAAGTTTTAATTTATTTTATTATGTTAATTAAAATTACATATATAAATATGTATATATATATATGTATATATATG
>NW_018164536.1:2252800-2256468 GCF_001263595.1 Phalaenopsis equestris
TATATATATATATATATGTATATATATGTATAAAGTTTAGATATATATAAAGTTTATTATTTAAATGTTAGATATAAGTGCATTTGAAATCAAGATTTAGGCTATAAAAGTGAACTTTTGGATCGAGAAAAAGGTGGAGGCAATAAAAAAAGTTAGGGTTGTTATTGGATATTTATTTATATTAATATGATTTATATTATAATGTTAAGATGAAGTCATATTATTTATAATAAAAAATAATGGAAATTTAATACTTAATGTAAAGTTAATATTTAATAAAAATAATAAATTAATATATTTTTAGTAATATGAAATCCCATGTTTATTTTAGGCTTCAATTTTAGAAGAGCCGAGGCAAGATAAATCTAAGAACAAATTGATCGACATTAAGGTGCGTACTACTCTTAAATTATGACATGATTATTGTATCATCCCTTCTAAACGAGTTATATGAATTATTATGCTTAATTAGTGAAATTGATTTCCTCTATTCTTAAATTTAATTATTCATTTCAATATGAATACTTGTAGTCACACATTGTGGAATGTTTTATGTATTATAATAATAAATATTACATATTAAGTGATATAAAATTGTGAATGATATGAGCTGCATAGATTGCTTGAATGTGTTTGCTTGATTATGATGTAATCATTCTTTTATGACACTAGCGCGGGAACGTTAAGATTTCCGCGCACGTAATAGAAAAAGAAATTGATATTGAAGTACCTTAACTGATATATATTTTAGATGGTGCTCTTGTAACGATTTTACAGATATAAATGATATATATATGTTATTGATATTGTAAAACACTTTAAATATTATGAAATATTGTGAGCGATTATATTCATAAGCTAACCAATGTTTTGTTACTAATTTATTAAAGGCTTAACGACCATACATATTATTTTTCTTTTCATTGTGATACTATAGCTTAGGAGTATGAACATTCACTGACTGTGATTAACTCATTGTTATTTTAAACTAACTTTTCAAGTTTAATTAAGTGATTTAAAAGATGAGCGACAAAAGAGGAAATGCTTATAGAAAGTGCTATCAATCAGTAAAGAGGTAATTTTAATCGTACTACTTTAATATTTGGTTTTATATAATAATTCTTTCATTTATTAAAATGTTAGTTATAGAAAATAAAAAAATAAATTAATGTTTAAGATTAATTAATATAATCTTATAAATTTTTTTTAATAATAATAAAAACTAAAATTTATGTTAGCTCAAATTAATAATTTAGACAAAGGGAAGGGATACACTTGAAATTATAAAAGAAGGGAGTCTGTTTGAAAATGATGAATTATAACCTACTATAAATTTGAATATTAATGCCTTGACCCTGATGATGGTCGTTATAGCTTAGCTGATTCAGAAGTACAGATTGCAGCCTATTGGAAGTGTTGTAGTTATTTTGTATAAGTACTTAAAAATATTTCAAGATTTGCATCTACAATTGTTTAAGGGAACTGATGATTCGATTGAAGCATAAAATTGACTGATGTCAATTGAGAAGATATTAGATGGTATAGTCTGTCCGGATGAAAAAGGGTGCCATTCCCTTCATTTGTCATAGATGGAGAAGATGAAAGAAGGTGGTGCAGACATTGTCAAGACAGGCTATAGGACATACCCAAGATGATGGTAAGTTGAGAGGAATTCATGGAGTTATTCTGAGAGTGCTTTGTATTCCTATCTGCTTGAAGACAAATGCATGACAAATTTATCAGATTGGTATAAGGAGAGAAGATATTCATGCAGTATGGAGCAAAATTCATTGCATTGTCAAGCTATGCGCCACAGTTGAGAAGAAAGTGCAACAATTTTCTTTCGAAATCATAGGAACCGATCAGACAACCGTTGGTGCTTTTAGAGATCAATGAATATTCAGTATTAGTGGAACAAACTAGAAGAGGGGAGATCGATTATTAGCTTACTCATAAGTAGTATAAAGAGACACATGAGGAAGAGTATTAGTGAAAGAGAACATGTGAATCTATTTCACTACTGCAGAAGAAAGTGCAACAATTTTCTTTCGAAATCATAGGAACCGATCAGACAACCGTTGGTGCTTTTAGAGATCAATGAATATTCAGTATTAGTGGAACAAACTAGAAGAGGGGAGATCGATTATTAGCTTACTCATAAGTAGTATAAAGAGACACATGAGGAAGAGTATTAGTGAAAGAGAACATGTGAATCTATTAGAGGGATCCAATGGGAAGAAGTACAATTTTCTTTTGAAATCATAGGAACCGATCAGACAACCGTTGGTTCTTTTAGAGATCAATGAATATTCAGTATTAGTGGAACAAACTAGAAGAGGGGAGATCGATTATTAGCTTACTCATAAGTAGTATAAAGAGACACATGAGGAAGAGTATTAGTGAAAGAGAACATGTGAATCTATTAGAGGGATCCAATGGGAAGAAGTCTAAGTTCAACTATAGTCGATTTAGCAGATGTACGACTCAGAGTACTGTATTCACTTGTGCCAAATGTGTTTAGACAACATAAGGTTGAATACTTGATGGACTCTAATACAAGCTACTAGCGTCGTCACTCTGATCATATCGTAAGATATTGTCCATCGCTTGGCCAGAAAAGCATTGAAGATAAGAAATCACGTGGAACTCTCTACAAAAGACTATAGGTGGGTAGGGAATGATGAAGTCTATAGCTTCAGCTCCTACCCAAGTTCAAACATGACAAGTTGTTTGACCTCAAGCTTATTCCCTTACTCATAGTGAGTCTGAAGAATCTACCTCTGATGGTGATAGAGTCTGCTGAATTTAATGTTTTTCTACATTTAAGATTGTTTTCCAAACGTATTTTCTTGGTTCATTAACCGTGTTATTTTAGATTTGCTGTTATTTAGGAGTATTGTTGAGCTGTCTTATATCAGATATTTTCTTTATAATGATTTCTTTTCATCTTAATGAATGACCCTCAGTCTTTTTCATGAAATTTATGGGCAATTCATGTTGACCTACTATTGAGAGATGAATTATGGTTGTTTATAAATTTATAGGATGAGATTTTATAAGTTGGGACGCTTATAACGCCTTGTAATCGAGCATCTGTCTCTTCTATATTTTAGTAAATGAACACGGGGGAGATGAAAGCAAGGGAGTTGAACTTAGTGTTTCGGCCTTATAAAAAGGAACAAACCACCTTTCGTGACAATTAACTTTGAAACTCTGAGAGGAAGGAGAAGAAGTTGGAATCAACGCTGAGGGTTTTGTCGCGTGCAGGGGAAGGCATCAAAGCCACGGGAGGAAGCACCATATGCGTCTGTGAGGGTTAATTTGGGCTCTAGTCGAAGGTAGACAATGCCGCTGTCGAGCAGAAAGGAGGCAGCATTGCTATCAAGAAGAGGAGGCGAGTGCAGGAAAAGCTTCTTACGTGCGTAGTGAAGCTTGATCCCGGTCGATTGAGATGAAGAAGAAGAAATGGAAGAGAGCGACGGTGTAGCAGAGCGGGAGGCTTGTGCGCTGCAGAGAACAGGCCAGATGGTGTGTAGAGGAAGAGGAGCTCTCTAGCATGCGTATGGACCTTCGACCGAGCCGTGCGTAAGGCTTTTGACTAATATATTAAGAGGGTAAGTTTTAATTTTTTTCATATAATTTATTTAATGAATATTATATATATATAT
>NW_018164536.1:2256478-2266034 GCF_001263595.1 Phalaenopsis equestris
TATATATATATATAATTTAAGTGCATTTGAAATGAAGATTCAGGCTATAAATATTTCACTTTTGGATCGAGAAAATGGGGACAATAACAAAGAAATGTTAGGGTTGTTAATGGATATTTATTTATGTTAAAATGATTTATATTATTTTGTTAAGATGAGATCATGTTACTTATACTAGAAAATAATGAAAATTTAATACTTAAATAATATAAAGCTATTAGTTAATTGTAATAATAAATTAATAAATTTGTAGTAATATTAATGCCCATGTTTATTATAGGCTTCAGTTTTAAAAGGGTCGAGGCCAAGGCAAATTCAAGAATAAATTAATCGACATTGAGGTGAGTAATATTCTTAAATTATAATATCATTGATCTATTTCGTCTAAACAAGTTATATGAATTGTTATTCATGCTTAATTAGTGAATTGATTATTTCGATATAAATACTTGTAGTTTCACATTATGAAATATTTTATATATTATAGTAATCATTATTGCATATTAAGTAATATGAAATTGTGAATGATATGAACTTTATGGATTGTTTATTTGTATATGCTTTGATTATGTTGGAATCACTCTTTTATGATACTAGCGGGCGAAGACTATGATACCTATGCATGTAAATGAAAAATATTATTGATGTTGCAGTACCTTAACTTGTATAATTTTTAGACGGTGCTCTTATGATGGTTGTACAAATATAAATAATATAAATATGATATTAATACAGTAAAACACTTAAATATTATGAAATATCGCTAGCAATCATATTCATAAGCTAGCAAATGTTTTATTATTTATTTATTAAGGGTTTGACCGACATGCATATTATTTTATTCTTTCATTGTGCTACTATTGTTTAGGAGTACAAGTATTCACTAACTATGGTTAGCTCACTGTTATTTTAAACTGACATTTTATGTGTAATTAAGTAATTTAAAAGATGAGTGATGAAAGAGAAAATGCTTATAGAAAGTGCTGACAATCAATAATGGGGTATTTTTGATTGTACTTCTTAAATATTTATTTCTATATAGTGGCCTTTTTTATTAATTAAAATTTTAGTTATAGAAAAAAAAAAATATAGAAAATCTTTATTTCCTACCGTCTGATCGTCTTTACTTGTCTTGGTTAATTCCAAGCCTCGGGTCAGTGCATGACAGATCACATTATTCTAGGTTTGTTTAGGCACCAATTCAGATTAGTCTTTAGATTTTTCTTGTAGATAAAAAATTGTACATGATTATATAGAAATTTTAATGAGCTTAGTAGTAAATAATAATATGAATTAATCCTAAAATATAAGAATCATGAAGTTGTATATGTCTGTAATTTTCATATTCTCTGTTGGTGACCCTTGTGCTTGTTGGTGGTAAGTTGATGAAACTTAAATAGAGCACATGTGAGCTGGAAAGAGTTGGATGTATTTTAAGGTAGAATAGAACGTGAAATTTTTTTTGTCGTGGGCATTACAATATATTCTTCTCTCTCACTTTTGTCTTTTTTATTTCTTTGTGCTAGAGTCTGGCTCTGCCACCATTTTTAGTATTGCTTTTTTTGTCGTGGGCATTACCATATATTCTTCTCTCTCACTTTTGTCTTTTTTTTTTCTTTGTGGTAGAGTCTGGCTCTGCCACCATTTTTAGTATTGCTTGTGTTTGTATTTGACAATGCATTCATCAATTGACCGAGTTTTCATACTTGAATTTGTAGTAATGTTTGAACGGTTGCTTAAATATGTTAGGATAAATATTGATGTCTGAATACAAGTCTACCAATCGTTTTTGGACTGATGGACATTGATTCTAATAACGACATAACTACGAGAGAGATAAAGAATTGAATATTGAAATAAGAGCTAGATAGAGGAGTAAAGTTCTTTTAGGTGCTTTAAAATTTTAAGTGATATCATTCTGCTGACGCTGGTTGGTTGAGGCATTCTGTCGGAAGCTGAAAAGATCTGCTGATCTATATTTAATGATTCAATGGCTATTAGGGAATACTTAATCAAGTACATGGATTTGTAAGGATTGCCTAGATCATGGTTAGATTACATCCATTATACTCTAGAGTTCATTGATTCTAATCATGGAATAGCTTCACTGCCATGCATTAGTAATGCTATGTACATTGACCCCTCCCTAGACTTCAAATTAAAGTTGAGTCCTATGTGCATACTTTTTTTTTTTTTTTTTGATTTGACGCAAACCTTTTAGTAATTGTGAATACACCTTCTAATTACTTGAATAGAATTAGAGATGCTTGTTAAAGCCTTTTTTGGTTGATATTATTTCACCATCAAGCCTTTCTTCACCTTATCTAATTGAGCTGGGCGTGTCAATTATTTTCATGTAAAATAGGAAGTAAATTTGTTATTGATTTTTATCATCTCTGCTGATTTTCACCATCATGCCTTCTTCACCTTATCTAATTGAGCTGGGCGTGTCATCAATTATTTTCATGTAAAATAGGGAGTAAATTTGTTATTGATTTTTATCATCTCTGCTGATCAAGCAGCCTCTTTTATCAAGAAGCCTCTTTTCTGTTTTTGTTTCATATAATTGAAGTGCAAGTCCTATTTCGTACTTGTGAACTAGTCTAAGAAGCTTGTTTTGTTTCATATAATTGAAATGCAAGTCCTATTTCGTACTTGTGAACTAGTCTAAGAAGCTTGTTTTGATTTCTATCGAAACCTCTGTTTTACTGAAGGTTTGTTGTTTCTGAGGCTCTGCGGCAGATGTATGGTGTACCACATGATTGGGATTCCTTGCCCCCAATGCCTAGTATTGGCGGTACTTGGTCTGTTATGCATAGTTGGGCATTGCCTACGAGATCTTTCCTCGAGTTTGTCATGTTTTCAAGGTATATGTTTTCTATTAAAGAATTTCATACTATATTAAGTGACAAACTTGTCCCTCTCCATGTGTTTACTCTTCCAGCTACATGTGCTGATTGACTTTCTTATCAGTTACCATTAATTCGTCAAAAACCTCTTTGTATTATTATTATTTTTTTACCATACCCAATTCTCTTACTGGTAAGGAAGTTAACCATAATTTGCAGAATGTTTGTTGAGAATTTGCAAACATCTGCTACCAGAAGTTAGATAGCACACTAATACACATCTACTTGCACGCCAATACAGATGTACTTTGTTTTCTCATAGATAACTTGTTAATAGTGCTTTTGACTAAGCTGCCTCCATAATTTGCAGAATGTTTGTTGATGCCTTGGACGCACAGATGTATGATCAGCACTATCGAAGTGGTTATTGCCATTTAAACTTGGGGAAGGTACTTCTATCAATTTGATAATTCAAACACTCTCTGCTTGATTTTTTTAAATATTAAATACAGGGTGGGTAATGTTTAGATAATAAATGAAAAATTGAACTGAATCAATTTTTTTTAATTTAGTTGGTTTGATTCGTTTGTTAAAATCAATTTGATTTTTCGTCACAATATTTATATTATTTGATTTTTTGTCATAATTTTTATTTTATTTGACTTTTTTTGCTTTTAGTCCTGTTTTATTTTGGCAAAACTGATCAAACCAAAAATCAAATTATAATAATTTGACAAAGCTTGTGAATGGTAAATAAGCAAGTGACATAAGAGGTTAATATTGATGCTATGCATTCTACATGCTAAAAGTATAAATTTAGGGCTTGTCTGAGATCATTCATATTGTTTGTTTTTTTTAAATTTTATTTTGTCTTGTTATTGTGTTTTGATATGAATAAACATATTAGCTATGTTGTAAATAAATCAATTTTCTTTTAAAACAATCAAAATAACTTTGAGTGTTTTAAAAAATAAATTAAATTATACATAAAAAAGTCAAAATATTTGAAAAACACACTAAATAAGCATATTTTTAAACCAAAAAAAAAAAGTTAAATACAAAAATTCATCCCAAATAGGCCCTTAGCAAAAGTTATTTGTTATTCTTCTCCATATATGCTGTTTAAGATAAAATTACTTAGATTCATTAAATTATTTACATTTCAATTCATCCAAAATTTATTCGAATAGTTTTGTCAATTTTATTTCAGTTTTTTTGAATCGAAATCAGTTGTTTTAATAACTTAATATGTCAACTAGACTAAACAAATTAAATACACTTCTAGTTAAACATGGTTGACCATATCGTTTTTTTCGATCAACAATCACCCTGCTGTTAGCAACATGGCGAAGTGTCAAATTTTCTTCAATATGCAGTTGCCACTGTGGTGTTGCCTTTCCTTTCTTTGAGAAGCGTTGTCTCATTTTCTAGTTTCAAGTGACTTAATTATGCTATTTTCAGCACCTAAAAGCTATTGAAGAATTCAGAACTTTTGTTGAACATAGCAGTAGTTTTACAAGTTCACTTCGTGCCATTTTATTGCTCTCTTTCAAAAGAGATGTTGGATGTTTAAAATCAGTAGTCTGCTGTTGCCCATGTCACATTAACCCGTGTTTTTTGGAAAATCTGTTTCGTTATGCTCTTGGTTTACTGTAGTGAAAAACATTGATTGAGTTGCTTGAGTTGCCCAATAATTACTATAACGTGGAGGAATATGATCGCTTGACCTTAGCTTCAACCTTCAAGCTCCATCACTCTGTTCTCATTTGAGACTCATGGTAACACCACCAGGATCCTAAAAACAAGTCTTCCAACCACACTTAGTTTTCTATCCACGATCCATCAAAATCCATCCAAAGCTTAGGTACGTGTACAAAGTTTTCTATCCACGATCCATCAAAATCCATCCAAATACTATGACTTTCATAAGAATTGCAGCCATTATGTGGAGGATTATTGCCACTTAAACTAGCTAGTTGAGGAGCTAATTCTTGTAAACTAGCTAAAAACAAAGGCAATTTCAAGATACTTCGGTCTTCTTGTGAATGTTGATTTGGTCTAATGAATTAAAAGTCTACAGAGATAACCAATTTTACACAATTTTGGCTGACTTCATCATAGTCAACACCTTGATATTTGTCGTTTTTTTTAACAACACTTCTTATGATTTCAAAGGTTCAATCTTAGAATTCTGGAAGGGGATTGGATCAACTTGAAATTTGTTTTATAAGAAATTTAAATGAGGAAGAGTAGGAGTACTTAATTTGGGAAGCTTCATAGCACTTCATACGACCATATATTGAGCATTACATTTTATGTATACATTTATATATTTAAGTTGATCATTTTTATTCAAAAATTTGGAATTTACATTTCAGAAATGCAAGGTTTTCAAAATTATGCCCAAGGAGTCCGCACATATAATGTAATTGAGATGACAATTAACATCAAATTATAGATCTAAGGTGAAAACCACTTAGAAGTTATTAATTTAGATCAAAATATAACAAATATATGGGACTAACAAACATGAAACCTCACTATACATCAAAAGTATGCCCGCATGAATCTGGAGGAAATCCAACAGGTCTCGCTTATGAACACCAAAGGGTAGTGTATCAGGATAGTCAAAAGACAGAAACACCAAGTGTCATTTCATTCGGTCAGAACATTAAGCTGACTAAATGGAAGCACAATCAAACAAAGAAATTGAAAGGGTCCGATCTGAGGGATGGTCGTTCATGACCAGCTCCCTCAGCCGATTTCAAAACTCGTCATAAAATAGCCAAAGGGCCTTCCCCCATGAAACGTCCTCTTAGAAGACGTCCAATGAGAGTTATTTGTCAGATTATGGTGGTACACCCTATGCTTGATGACCCAAAATCATCCTATTGATAGGAGAGCCTCTACTCAGTATTCCTTGGAAAGGGCTGACCGACGGTCTTGC
Source organism: Phalaenopsis equestris (assembly GCF_001263595.1). Classification (NCBI taxonomy): domain Eukaryota; kingdom Viridiplantae; phylum Streptophyta; class Magnoliopsida; order Asparagales; family Orchidaceae; genus Phalaenopsis; species Phalaenopsis equestris. The sequence continues at coordinate 2,262,275 of NW_018164536.1, forward strand.
GGTCGACCGAATGTCTGATGACCAACCAAAGGCTTTCAACAGACTGAACGACAATATTATCGGGCCATTAGATGCCCCTCTTTAAGTAGTCATGAATATAAAATTGAGCTAATTTCGGTCATAAATATGAGTTACAATATGAAAAGATCTCAAATAATTAGTACTGTCCCTTTTAAAATAAAGACAAACATGTAATTTTACAGAAGATAAACCTATAAATAGGGGATCATGCCTACAACGAAGGACCATTGAATTTACTCTATTAAAACTCTCACCTTAATTTGCACTCTTTTCCTCTCTCTCTCTCTCTCTCTCTCTCTCTCTCTCTCTCTCTCTCTCTCTCTCTCTCTCTCTCTCTCTCTCTCTCTCTCTCTCTCTCTCTCTCTCTCTCTCTCTCTCTCTGTTTCTTTCGTCCTTCTTATGCTCTATACCTTGGGTTTGTTCCACAGGTCATATTTGGATTCAACACTCACCAAAGGTTAAGTCTACCCACCCTATAGTTTTTCAGTACTGCTTGAAAATTATTTTCAACTAAATCTTCCTAAGCGCTTTTAAAACCTTGTCTTGGTTTTCATGCATAAGCGAGTTAGACTAGAATTCTGATGGCCGACCGAAGGCTTTCAATTGACTGAACGACAATATTATCGGGTCATTAGATGCCCCTCTTCAAGTGGTTATGAATATAAAATGGAGCTAATTTCGGTCATAAATATGAGTTACAATATGAAAAGATCTCAAATAACTAGTACTGTCCCTTTTAAAACAGGGACAAATTTGTAATTTTACAGTAGATAACCCTAAAACCTATAAATAGGGTATCGTGACTACAATGAAGGACCATTGAATTTACTCTATTAAAACTCCAACCTTAATTTGCACTCTTTTCCTCTCTCTCTCTCTCTCTCTCTCTATCTCTCTCTCTCTCTCTCTGTGTTTCTTTCGTCCTTCTTATGCTCTATACCTTAGATTTGTTCCACAGGTCATATTTGGATTCAACACTCTCCAAAGGTTAAGTTTACCCACCTTATAGTTTTTAGTACTGCTTGAAAATTATTTTCAACTAAAACTTCCTACGTGCTTTTAAAACCTGATGTCTTGGTCTTCATGCATAAGCGAGTTAGACTAGAATTCTGATGGCCGACCGAAGGCTTTCAATTGACTGAACGACAATATTATCGGGTCATTAGATGCCCCTCTTCAAGTGGTTATGAATATAAAATGGAGCTAATTTCGGTCATAAATATGAGTTACAGTATGAAAAGATCTCAAATAACTAGTACTGTCCCTTTTAAAACAGGGACAAATATGTAATTTTACAGTAGATAACCCTAAAACCTATAAATAGGGTATCGTGACTACAATGAAGGACCATTGAATTTACTCTATTAAAACTCCAACCTTAATTTGCACTCTTTTCCTCTCTCTCTCTCTCTCTCTCTCTCTATCTCTCTCTCTCTCTGTGTGTTTCTTTTGTCCTTCTTATGCTCTATACCTTGGGTTTGTTCCACAGGTCATATTTGGATTCAACACTCTCCAAAGGTTAAGTTTACCCACCTTATAGTTTTTAGTACTGCTTGAAAATTATTTTCAACTAAAACTTCCTACGTGCTTTTAAAACCTGATGTCTTGGTCTTCATGCATAAGCGAGTTAGACTAGAATTCTGATGGCCGACCGAAGGCTTTCAATTGACTGAACGACAATATTATCGGGTCATTAGATGCCCCTCTTCAAGTGGTTATGAATATAAAATGGAGCTAATTTCGGTCATAAATATGAGTTACAGTATGAAAAGATCTCAAATAACTAGTACTGTCCCTTTTAAAACAGGGACAAATATGTAATTTTACAGTAGATAACCCTAAAACCTATAAATAGGGTATCGTGACTACAATGAAGGACCATTGAATTTACTCTATTAAAACTCCAACCTTAATTTGCACTCTTTTCCTCTCTCTCTCTCTCTCTCTCTCTATCTCTCTCTCTCTCTCTCTGTGTTTCTTTCGTCCTTCTTATGCTCTATACCTTAGATTTGTTCCACAGGTCATATTTGGATTCAACACTCTCCAAAGGTTAAGTTTACCCACCTTATAGTTTTTAGTACTGCTTGAAAATTATTTTCAACTAAAACTTCCTACGTGCTTTTAAAACCTGATGTCTTGGTCTTCATGCATAAGCGAGTTAGACTAGAATTTTCTTAATTTTGGAAAGAAAATTTATAATTTAATCACTTAAACTAAGCTACTCGACTGCGTCAAATCTGAGAAAAAATATTTAGAGGCTGAAAATAGATATTCCAGGCTGTAAAATATATGAGCAATCATTCTCTTAAGTATAAAGATGTTAACTTTAAACTTCAAGGATACTTTAATTATGTATTTAGCTTCTACAATTTAATAACTTAAACTAAGCTACTCGACTGTGTCAAATCTGAGAAAAATATTTAGAGGCTAAAAATAGATATTCTAGGCTGTAAAATATATGAGCAATCATTCTCTTAAGTATAAAGATGGTGACTTTAAACTGCAAGAATACTTTATTTCAAATCTAGTAAAGCTAGATATATGAAATACCACCCAGTGCATTTTCACGTTGGGGGCGTTGTTATCAATTTTGTGTAACAACTTTAGAAGATAATCTTACTATCAATTGTAGAAGCTAAATACATAATTATCATTGAAGCTTATAAGAAGATGGTTTGCTTGAAAAGTTTGTAGAAGAAAAAAATGATTTTAAGATGTGATTTTCTTTTATGATAATCAAAATGTTATTCGCTTAATAAAGAACAATGTCTTCTACTCCCACAATTTTTTTTTTTTGAAGTTTATGCCTTGCATCCTACCAAAATTAAAAGAGCAGAAACTCCAACAAATGTTCTTATAAAAGCGATACACATAGTTAACTTTAATGAATGATATTCACTGTCAAAATATTAGAAAACAAAAGTAAAAAATAAATTTAAAACCTGTAACTATTCCCTATCTTTGTTTTTAAAACTGTTTGGCCCCTTCTCCATTAGAAAAACCACTCTGCTTCCTCATGCACATGCAACTCGAACGGAACTCTCCACTCTCTGTTTGGCAAGCCGACCGCCTTCCGCACGACTGAAACCCTCTTTGTTCTTCCTCAGTTCAAAATACATTTTTTATTCCCTCTGTCACTCATCTTCTAGCATTGCATGAAGCCTCATGCTGCCTTTTCCATCACCTTCTTCCTCCAGGCCACACCCATCTTCTCTCTGTTCAAGCAATATAGTCACGACTAGAGGTAGTAAGGAAAGTAATGATAGAGTAGTAGTCTATGAAGACATCCGAAACTCTCATTTTTCTGTTCTTTTGTTCTATCTTCAATTTGAACCTCGCTGAAGCCCTCTTCGTCCTTCCCAGCTCACTCTGACCCATGAAACACGCACAATGCCTCCCTTTCTTCATCTCACAACCCCAGCCACATAAGTCACACATATTTCTTGTTCAAACTACAAAATTGAATCATTATTTCTCCTCTATTTCCTCGTTTGAACCGCAAGGCCAAACGTCTCCCTGCTTCCTCATTTCGTACATGTTAGAGCCACTCGACCTGCTGTCGCTTAGCCTATCAAAAGCTCCTTTTTGTTCTGTCACACTTGCCTCGCCTGTTCGAACCCAACTCTCCAACTCTCTTTCATTTTCTGCCCTAACTCACCAAGCCGAAAATTGTAATTGCTAAACCCTTTCTACACACACACACACACACACACACACACATATATATATATATATATAT
>NW_018164536.1:2266054-2267612 GCF_001263595.1 Phalaenopsis equestris
CTCCTCTGGGGGGGGAGAGAGAGAGAGAGAGAGAGAAAGAATCTTGCATTGTAATCCATGAGCCGGTCAATCTCTTTTCACTGTCATTGTTGTCGCCTTATAAGCGAAGGTATAATGCAGGAACACGGTGCTTGCATCATTTTTTATGCAGGTTAATCGAAGGCCTATATGCGTCTTATATATCAATGGGGAGATTTTTTATATCAGCAGTGTCTCATGATTCTGACTAACACACCTTATAGATAATTGGGTAAGCCAGACAGTCCCGATGCAGCCCACTTAAGCGGGGAAAATGTTGGGAGGCTACTGAAATTTCAGGTGAATTTGAACTTTCAAATGATTATAAAATTTGAGCGATTTGGATTTGTAAATGATATTAAAAACTAAATTATTTGGCCTTTGAAATGATATGAAAATATAAATAAAGATAAATATAAACTGCTAATTAAAACTCAAAGTAATCATTCAAATTATAGTGTAAGTCCTTTCAAAAGAACAAAATTTGATGTACATAGGACATACAAAGGCTTATTAATAATTTTGATAGCCCACCAATTAATGTGATTAGATTTCTTTCTTACTTCAAACTTGATCATGCCAAAAAATGGTCATATAAAAAATTGTCATAGTGCAAATGCATTTTTATATGATCAATTTTTAAATGCCAAACAATTACAGATTATCATATTATACTTTGCTAGAATTTAAAATAATCTGTAATTGCTCCTTGTGAGTGCATCAAAGATAATGAAATTGTATCTTACACGCACACAAAATATTATGTAATTGTATTCTGTAAAACACATAAAAATTCATGTGATTGCACTGCATAAGCATATCTGAATACATGCACCTTAATAATATGACACTTATGCAATCAACTAAACTTGGATGAGTTCAAGAATTGAATTTGCATATCAAGATATTTTTCCACCACAATATATTATTTCAAAATATATGTGTATAGTCCATCAAGATACATGTAAATCAACAAATCAACGTACATGTACTCCAACTAATATATAAAATAGTCAAATATTAGGTTTGAGCATGTTGCACAGGTTAACTTAAAATCATGTTTAAAATACCCGCAAGGGCTCTAACAAATTGACTAAATACCTAGACTTAAATGGCCTGAGCACGGGTGCAAATGAGGATTTTCACTCAAATTGATTTCATTTTGAAAGATGTATAATTTTTTTTTTTGTTAAAAAGTCTATATGCTTATCCTAAGGATATAAAATCTTTATTCTGAAACCAAATTCAAAATAAATAAATTATGAATGCTCCCAAATGAGCCACCTTATCCAAATTGCAAGGTTGCAAGTCCCTATTTATCAGCCTGATCCTTCTCCTCTCCACCTCATAAAGACTGGAGTTGATAAGACAGACATTTAATAGATATTAAAGTGTCAAATTTAAAATAATTTTCAAGCAAAGTGTTTCAAATGTCCAAATCATCGATGATGGCTAAGTTGATAAATGATTTCAACCTAATGGGTTTATTTTCAAAGTTAAGTTTTAAAATTTGTTTGATCAAGTTCATATTATATATATA
>NW_018164536.1:2267769-2273137 GCF_001263595.1 Phalaenopsis equestris
AAGCTAAGTATATATATATATATATATATATATATATGAACTCTATTCTTCGTAAGTAGGACAAAGTTGACAATATTCAATCATATGTCAATCTTGAACTCAATTGTTTACAGGCGAACAAGTTGTAAAGTAGAAATTGTTTAAATCAAGCAATTAATCCTTCTAGATGATGGCTGAGATGATAGAAGATTTCAACCAAAATGATATATTTTATTTGTTCGTCTATAAGTATGAATCCGGTCCTTTATAAGCAAGTAAATATAAAGTTGATAAGGTCTAAGTCAAGTAATGAAATCTTCGATGATATTGTGTTGACTTAATCTCTCAGTGGAATGGTCAACTTTTAAATCAATTTGCAAATCAAATTATCAAAATATCAAATCAAAATTTTCAAGTTAAAATCAATCACCTAATGACTTAAAACACATAGATCAAAACGCTCAAATTAAATATCAATCACTTAAAGCTTAAAAGCAAACTTCGTCTACCCTATGCAATAGTTTATTGAGGGTAATAAAGTTTTAATTGACTTAAGCTCACAAAGAGTGAATGTTGCATCGAGTGTATTACTATATTTATACTCAAAGTAATTTCACACAATAAGAAGGTGGCTCAAGTCTTTTGTCCGCATGAGTTGGTCTAATAGCTCCATAAAGTCCTTCAAACGACACCGTTAAATTATATGCACAATTGTAGCCCATATGTTCTCCAAATTTTTTCTACCATTTGAGTTGTGAATTATAACGATACATTTGATTGTCACAAAGCCTTTTGTTAGCCAAATTCGACTTGAATTTTTCCCGTTAGGTTAACATCCACTCCAAATCTACAAGATTCCCTCAGACAACATAATCTATGGCTGTTGACAAGGATTCTTCAGTCAGGTTGGGTCGATCACTTCCTTTGACTAAGTAGATTAAGAATCATAATAGCCCAGAACGACGAAACCATGAGAACATAATCAAGTTCGTCACTATTTCCCTCACCATCCGCTTCAAGTTTAATGTGATAATTTTATAATTTAAAATCCTAAGTTTGCTCTTACTATATGCTGAATATTCAATCATTATTGATTGTCCTTAATTGAAAGTGCTCTCCCATTATCGAGAGGGATAATTAATCACAGGGGCTTGCGACTATAGGAAAACTCAAATCCCAGATCAAGTTCTTGCAAATGAGGGTGAAATCTATGGGTAGTCTCCTATTTACAATTTAATATGCCTTATGAAAATTTGACCCAACATATTAAATATAAGCTCTCAAACAATGAGAGTCCGGGACGTGAAATTTCGAGCCCACAAATGATAATATGAAGATGCCACATAACGAGTCCGGGACGTGAAATTTTGGAGCCCACAAATGATAATATGAAGATGCCACATAACGAAGTATCCAGGCATGGCCATTAAGCTTGTTCATCAAGAATTCTGGCTCATAGTGAGAGTTGTTAAATATGGACTCTCTATTTCTAACTATTTCAGATAAAGCTTGATATTGGTTTTTCTTTAAAACGGGCAACTGTAGACTTCAAATCTATTCAAACTTAATTTTCTAAGATGCTGGTTACTTAATTTAAGATTCATTCATATTTGATTTTTCACATTTTTGACTACCTATCTGACTCCAGCATCATTCGTACTCAATCCTGCACGCCTATCATTTCATATTGTCATAATTAAGTGGGAAGAAATTAATAATTAGACATATCCCACTATCATAGGCAAATAAAGGGCAGTAGAAAAGAGGAAGTGAGAAGTTATCACATCATCCATCGTTTTCACAATATGTGGATATATTTTCTCTTAATTATTTTTTACAGCTAAAGTAATTGTCTTATTTTTATTTCTATTAAGTGTAATATCTCTTCATGTAACTCTTTTAAAAGTTATTGAAATATTTGATCTTTGTCAGACTGTCGATGTAGGTGATTTTCACTTGCATATATTTGTTTTTGAGATTTTTTATCTGTGATGTTATTTTCTCATCTCAATTTAATTTTTTCTCCAACTTTTATCACATTTCAGTCTGGAATGATTCAGGGAACTCGTTTCCATCGTTAATTAAAGTCAACCTCGGCATTTGAGGAGTTTTCATTTCTTGTGGGAGGATTAGAGATTAGGATTAGAGATAAGAGCCTTACACTCAAGCGTATCAAACTCAGAAGCTGCATATAATTTGTTTATTTTTGCTACGGAGTACTTTGGAATGTTAAACTCTTCTCTGTCTTCCTTATAGAGGAGTTGCGATTCTTTTTATCGGAATATAATGTCCCTCAATTATAAACTCCTGTTCCCCATAGATATTCATTGACATTTTTAGTGTCAGAGGCTCTTTCAGTGGCAGTCTTGCTTATCGGAATATAATGTTTCATCATCAACTTCTTCAATGAAGACAACTCCACTAACTTAAACCCTTTAGTAGTGAGTGTATCTATTTTTTCCCCTAAGCTCATTATAGAGCTTGAAAACCATTTATACTTTTTTCATCTTTATAGAGTGCTCAAAAGAAATTTTAAAACAAAGTTGATGAATGAAGCACAACTTGCAAGATTTTGAAAGTGAACCATAAACCTTGTATTTATTGACACTTATGCCAATTTATCAATCAGGTGTCAAAGTTCTGCTATGGGGTTAAAATAAATGTAGAACTCCAATTCGAGAGATCCATAACAAAATACTTGAATGGAAGCACACAAACAGGTAATTCTAGAATAAAATACACAAAAAAATGCCGAGCTTTAACATGAAAAAATTCGAGGATGTAAAAAGTTTGTGAGCCACACCATTTCACACCAAGAAATTCACAATAAATGAGGAGAAATTGTATAGCTTACAAACTCAAACATCTTTTGTCAAGACCCGACTTGAGGTTTGGAATTAACCAAGATAGGAATTGGCGGTCGAACGATGGAAAAAAAATCTTCTATTTTTCTGTTTCTATCACTAACAGTTTAATATTCAAATATTCATGAAAGTGTTACTAAATAAAGTAATTTTATTAACATGTAAATGTTTTAATTTTTCGATTGTTGTTCTCTCCTTTTACACACATTAGCTCATTATCTATTCATCTTAATCAACAACTTAAAACTTGAAAAAAATATTAAAACATCATGAGTTATCTAATAATAATCCATAAATAATTACACTCCTAAACTAATGTAACCTAAGTGGAAATAATATGTTTGCTGATCTTTCACATTCCTATAAAAATCTTATAATAATTTAATGTATATATTTATGACATTTACTTAGTAGAAATAACATACTTCTATATACATTAACTTTAACTTTACTTTTACTTTATACTCTTAATATTCACATCTATTTTAGGAGCACCATCAAAACATAGCCTAACACATCCATGACCGTTATTATCCCGTCGACACATCGGTTCTTGATTTGATTTACATGACTGAGGTGGAAAAATGACTGCTCGCCCCTAGTCGATATTCTTCCACGGGCTTGTCTGAGGTGGAAAAGTGACTGCTCGCCCCTAGTCGATATTCTTCCACGGGCACAGTGCTTGTCGAACTAAACATCATAATTGTTTGGGGCGATAGGAAAACATCTAAATGCGCGAGCGGCGTCTTCTGCCTGTATCATATAGTTGTGAACTCCTCTTAGTATGCACATACAAGTATTCTTATATATATTATTTCATTCTTCATAACATATATTATTTTTTATGAGACGTTTTCGTTCATTAGTAATGAATGAATTCGCTTTTATTCGAATCAAAATGAAATACAATAATATAATAATTTCATAGATAAACTATCATGCATCTGTTTTATGTGGGATTCTTTACACATATTTCTAAAGGTCATGTAATAATATGATGTTTTTCTAGGAAAATTAATATGCAACTATTTATGCAACAGTTATAACATGCATACTTTATTTATTTATCATGCATATCTTTTCTAACAATATGAAGAATTTATTTTAATTTAACTCAAACTAAACTAGAGCGTAAATGAAATCCAGCATACAATTTGAGTAATGAAAATTGCTGAAATTTAAAAATATAATTATTCACCTCAATCTTTATGAGACATCTTTATTAACTTAATCCTCCACTTTTACTTCGTTGCTAATCTTTTACCATTTTATTGTCACGAAATCAAGATACTAAAATATTTTTAAAATGTGCATTAATTTAGGTATTTACATATTTTCTAAATTAAAAGACATAAAAGTAGAATTGTAAAATTTACATTGTAGCAAGGCCAAAAAAAACTTCAATATTAAAACTCAATTACTCTTCCCAGTTAAAATCACTAGTTTCGACTCATAATAGTTAATATTCACATAACGACAGTTAATTAAAATACTAATATAAGTAAATTAAAGGAGAAATAAATATTACCTCAATCTGTACCATCGCAATTCTTCCCTGCTCCAAACTAAATCATATTCGTTCTTTTTAATTTTTAATTAATTAACATACTGTTAATGTCTTAATACACCAACATATATATTAAATTCATTAATTACAATAAATAAAACCTAATATATTAAATTCATTAATTAAAATAAATAAAACCTACTCTTACCTTATTTATCCTTCGGTCTCACACTGAGCTTCCCCTGTCTCACGCGAGCCCCTGCCTCTCTCTTCTTCTTTTTCATAAAGAAAACCTCCTATTAAGAGGAATTATTGTGGACCTTTTGATCAGATGGTTATGGGAGTTATTTGTTGAATGTCCAAAATGTATTTTGCCTAGAGCCTATAAATCGACCCCCTCTTTTCACTTGAGGTGGAGTCAAATTTCAGTGATGTTCTATACAAAATATCCGACGATAACTTTCGGTCCTTGTAGTCACATACCACTTGACCATCCCTTGTTGGCTGCCGTCAACCATCATCAACCGCCCCCTACTTGCCGGTGTCGGTGAATTATGTTGTATAATGACATATCCTTGAAAACGGTGTAATGATGTATCCTGAATATGGTGTTACAAAGTAGCAAATATAATCATATTGAAGATCTGACGATAACTTTCAATTACAAATACTTTAAATAGCCTCACTCAAAATTACGATGATTTTTTTATGGCCTTATGAAATGTTCAATATATTATGCAATAACAAGTGTTGTATTTGGTGTAGAGCATTGTATCCCTTTCTTCCCAAGTGTGGGGCAATGGTGTGTCTTTGTAATTACATATTGATGGTGGAATACTTTGTCTAGGCTAAGCTCCATGGTGTTTTGCATTTCTAAGGTTTTCCAGATAAAAAATCGTGGTATTTTCTCCAGCTTTTTTTCTTTATCTGTCTGTGTTGGATCTTCGTGCAACGTTAAGACGTTAAATTAATACTCTATTGACATGAATCTTCCGGCATACAACAAGCCTTATATATA
>NW_018164536.1:2273534-2274645 GCF_001263595.1 Phalaenopsis equestris
TTGGGGCACCACTCGAACCCTTGGAGAGGCTGACCGCCTCGGATATAGTCGAAGCACCACTCGTCATTCGGTACAACCCTAGGAGGAAAAATGTCTGACGGTTGTTTTGGATAGAAATCTAAAATTTGGAAGAAAAAGTGGTTCTTAAGATAGCAAACAACATATTTATAATAAGTACTAGTATTTAGTATAAGAATGAATTAGAATATGAAGGAAACACAATTAAGAAAGGAGTAGAAAAAGACATGGAACCAAATTGGAAAAAAAGGCTGTTGTATTGAGCAGAGACAACACAGCAACCTACGCTCCCATGTCAACTCCAAATTCTCTTATCTAAATATTTTGTTTCTTCTCTTTAAGAATTGAGAGAATTTTTACTTGCATGTCTCTCACAATCCAATTCTCTAGTATTTTTGCCTTCTAATAACTTGGCGGATGAAAAAAATGATTTTATGAGGTATAAATCTCATTATCTTTGATAAACTTTGTCTTGCGTGCAATTTATTTAATTACATTTGGAATGGAATAATGATACATATTAATTTTTTTTTAAGTATTTTTGTAGTGGTTTTACTTTGTGACCTTGAACTTTCTATAAGAACTTTTTCATATCCATGTTCTCAAGTATATTCATCATAATTCTATGAATATTGTGTTATACATAAATCATTCAAAAAGTGAATATTGGCTTTATTTTAATTCTACTTTTATGAGATCAACATGATTTCATACTGAAAATTTAGATGAAATAGCAAGTAAATCGATTGTTCATTTTTTTGTGGGCTTAAAAATTTTGACGGCTCGACCTTTCCCACTGAGAGTTTAGGGAGTTGAGTTGTCTGGTCAGATTTTCAAAAGACAAATTAAGTTTTTAAACAAGATACTACTCAGAGATTTATGTCACATTTTATGAGGACTTTATGAAGTGGGGTTTTAGATCTTTTATAGGCACATGCTCATATAGTTAATTATCCCTCTTGATAATAAGAGAGCACTTTTGATTAAGACTAGTTATTTAGGCATTAAGTATACAACCATTGCATGTAATATCAGTTGTTAGATTTTTAATTTGATTAAATTTATCAGCATTAGTTTAGAACATATTGGGGAG
>NW_018164536.1:2274745-2283736 GCF_001263595.1 Phalaenopsis equestris
ATGGAGGGGGTAGCCAATAGTGGGCGAGAAAAGTCAAAAAAAGGTATAGATAACCAGTTGTGAATTTCATGGATCTGTCGTTCCAGACTTTCTTACTCTTCGTCTACTTGATCAAGAAGATAGTTACCCAACCAAATCAAGAATCCCTTGTCAGCAACCATGTGTTATGTCGTCTAGGGTGGCTTGAGAGCCTAAAAGTCAAAGGAAGAAAACTCTAAGCTACTCAAACTCTATCTGCATTGAAAATGTAAAGCAGGATTACACCTGCCAAGGGTACGGCCGGGATTCTAACATAGTGTAAGGAAAGTGGATGACTTCGCTAATGAAAGCAAAGCCGACCTACAACAGTTGGGTCAAAACAATCTCTAAAACCCTAAACTGCATTGGACTACCACCCAAGCGTATAAAATGTATGATTAATCATTCAAGTTGAAGAAATGACGGAATTTCCCCTCAGGACGTGCAACATGATATGCAATATTTTCTAAAGTAGTCTTAAGCGTGGAGACCCTTTTAATGTAGTTTGGGGATATATCCATGCAGTTATGATAGTTTTAAAACCGACCTGTAAATCATGCAAAAAAACAAAAGTAGGAAATAAAATGTTCATTTTAAAATATTGTAATTTTAATCCTAAATTTTCTTAGACTAAATATCTTAAGTTAAAAATTTTATAGAAAAGATTTTACCGAGCAAACTCAAAAAACCACAATCAAGAAAAATCTAGCAAATAAAGCAGTAAAGTAAATAAATCAAATATAAATAAACAAAGGATTGATACTAACATATCCCAAAAAAAAGGTGGCCAGGCTTCGCATAATACACACCCGATCCTAAATTTATAGAATTACGGTACGAGGCACGAGCATTTGCTTTTGGTCCTTTCCATATGGTCCTCGTGCATCAAACTCCTCGAGACTCATGTTTGTACCTTATTTTCAATACAGACTTTCTTATGACTCTAAATGATACCTAAGAAAGTTTAAAAAAAAGACTCAACATGCAAGGAAATGTTAAGCACATGCAAAATATAATGCGCCAAGTCTAGTAGGAGGAGAACTAAACATTACATGCAAAAAAACGTGTTTTAATTTAATGATTAAGCTCCTCCCTATTGGACCTGATTACTTGTAAGAGATCACCATAATACACTAGCCCACATTTTCAAACTAGATGAAGTGTTGGGACTATGAGTTTTCCTATAGGATCTTGACAAGGTCACTAAAGTTGACACCGTTCTGAGCATCTAAGCGTGCTAACACTTGCCACGCCAAATGATGAATGTTAAATTGAGCCTATGCTTGGAACAATCCTGTGAGATCTAGTAGTAATAGAATAATTCACTTTACTAATTTGAATAAACCAATATGTAATGCTTATTTTTCTACTGCCACCATAGGTCATACTAAGGTTAAGTTGCCTTGCTTCTAATGTGTGACTTATGCAACCTACAGCTGTATAAGGGGAAAAAAGTTTTTCACTTCAAAAAAGTGAAACATATAGCACATGTAAATTCACAATAAGCAAAATCTAAGTACCTACGAGACTATACCCTGAAAGGCACGAACATCAGAAATGGTACACAATGACATGTAACGCATACACTAAAGTGTACAATTATGCACAAAGGTGCATGCTACAAATAAAACAGAAAGCATGCAACACAACATACATGCCATATGAGTTAGAAGATTTAACACATATAAAATGCAAAAGGTGTGAAGACAAACAAATGCATCATACAAATAAGAGGGATGATGTTGATATTTTATGGAACCACAACTACATCATTACCCTTCTGATCTGGAGGCAAAAAAGGGTTGAAAATGTGGCACGAAAGTGCGGTGCCTAGGCTTCAACCCCTTTGATCCTCAAACCAAAGCAATGATCATGCTGACACACAAAACTCTAATGCAAACACCTACTCCAAAGTAGTGGTGAGGTTTCAACATCTATCATAACACCTCACTGGGTGGGTTAGAGTTTCACATAGGATGAAACAAATGAAACTTATGGTATCTTAGCTAATAATAGTGTGCCCAACAAAAGTTTGGTCGGTCTAGTCAACAAAATGTTGATTGTCGTCTTTTTAAAGAGGTACCAAAAAATTATCTAGGGATATAAATTCTTTAGCTCATGACCTAGAAAGGTATGAGCCTTGCATCTAGATTATAAACCCTAAGTCTGCACCTATAAATGATCAAACATAAAACCCTTTAATAAAAATGCAGAATGTGACAGGATAGCCAAATGATAAGCAGTTATTGCACCATAACAAATGTAGGGCATCGACCACGCATCGATAAGAAAGAAATTCTTGGGTAAGTCTCAACACTGTGATGCCAAGAAATGGTATTACGACCCTGAAGGTTGTGGCCATGGCCTCACGACTCTGTCAATATAGCCACATCACTAAGTCGAAATAAGAAAAGCCCAAACACTAGTATTAAGAGTAGTGCCACAATTCTTGACTTAGTTGGGTCAGAGGCTCAGGGTTGCGACCTTGAGATCAGCCAGATAAAAGCAAGATTTGATGAAGTCACGACACTGAAGGCAATGTCATTGCTTTGAGGACAAAAGATAGGATATGGCGCCATGACACTGATACGTAGCGTCACGATGTGGTACCAACATGAGAATGATGGTACTACAGCGTTGTAAGGTAATGTCATAGCACTATCAATAGATGCATGTGGTGGCGCCATAGTGACAAGAAGTGGCAATATGGCTTTGGCTCTAAAAAAAATGGTTAGCATTGGGCAGCCCAAAAATAGTTTCAAGGCTAAATCAGAGGGATTGAAACCACTCGATCGCTCAAAATAAAGAGGAGAACGGGGAATGCTCCTAATCAAGGGGCTTTCTCTAACAACAACCTAAACCTAGCCTCAAACACAAATCCTTGAGGGCTATAAGAAAATGAAAATGCGAGGGAACAGAGAAATTTCATGTACGTGATGAGAACGAGGAAGTACCTAGTGTTCAAATGCTAAACAATTACTTAATTTAAAGGTCTTTAAGGTACTTATATATAAATTAAATGGTATATGGTCAAAGTAGTTAATGCAAGCCTTTCAATAAACAATTTTAGAATTTTGACTGAATTTATTAAAATAACACTTTAAAGATTTTAAATCGACTCACATTTTTCATGTGAGGGAGACATATAACTAAATTTAGAGATAGCTTAAATGTCTAAAATTGTTTTTAGCTTTGACTAATATTTAATGCTAACCATCATTGCTAGCTATAATTAATGATTAAATTATACCCGTTGATTATCATTGCCAAATTATAGTTGCTCATCTTCTGTCATGTGATCATTTTCACCAAATCATTTCTATTCTCTAACCTCCATGGGCGGAACTAACCTCTTTTTTTAAGGAGCAAACTGTTCCCTAAACCCAATGCGGGAGGGCCTAGAGCAACAAAGGGCAAAATGATATTTCAAAATGGGCAAAGGACCAAATTGCCCTCCCAAATAAGTAAAAGTATAAATTTAACGGGGGACAATTGCCCCCTCTGGACCCTACCCGGGTCCACCTTTGCTGACCTTCATTACCTGTTTTCCATCAACTTATTATCACAAATCATTCACCATTCTCATCTTTCAATATTTCTCCAATACATTCAGCTATAACTACCATACATTATACTTGTATTTTATATTTTATAAGCCAATCTTTTTCAATTAGGGGGGACCGTACAACAAAGTTCATGGAGGTGATTCATAATATTGCCCACACTGTGTGCATGTAGTAATTATTGAAGAATTATTATTTTAAATATTTTATTTAATATATACAAAATTGAACATAACGAGCCACGAGCTAATTTCGAGCCGAAACAAATCTTAATAACTCAAATTGAGCCGGTTAGTTTTAATTTTGTGCCGAATCTAGCCAATTCCGAGCTGAAATGGATGGATCCAAAGAACTCAATTTGAGCCAACTCATTTCAATTTCACGTCTGATCGAGCTCGATTAAATTCAGAGCCGGGCTACATCTTTCCGAGCTAATGATCCTAACTCGGTTCTAAATCAGATGGTAAACAGCCTTATCAACCCGAAATGGCAGACCTGTAATTTTGAGAACAATGTACTTGGCCAAAATTGAGGTTTGCAGAATCTTGTGTTTAATTTTGGTCAACCAGTTATCCACTTTTGGGGATTCTTTCCTTGCTTACCTTTTCACATTATTCAGTTACACGTAAATGGAGTATGACAACAAATTGTAAAATTCTAAGAATCGCTCATTTCTTTGCAAAAACAATAAACATATTTACAAAAATATCTATCTAAAATAAAATAATTTAGGATCTATTTTCAACAAGGATCAACAAGAAGGCATTAGCAATGTTGCATAAATACCGCTCAGTTCTTATGAATTTGCATATCTAGTTGTTAGGTATGACTCTGATATCATTTGTTGAGAATTTTAGGGTCAAGAAACGCAAGAATCGATGCAAATCAAGAAGAACACGCAAAGATTTAACGAGGTTCGACAAAGATGCTTACGTCCTCGAGAGCAGAGCGATGGCTTTCCTTAAATCTCAGAAAAGGAGTACAAGATTATGCCTAGGATTGCAAACATGACATATATATAACCCTAGACAACAATGTGTAATTACAAAATTACCCCTGTACTGTGTGTTGGGGCGTGGAATATATTCTTAAATGTTACAAGATTACGGCGCAATTATTTGCAAAATTACACTAACTCCTAAATGTTACTTTTTAATTGCATTTATAACTACGAAAAATTTTCAAATCTCATAATTTTTTTAACTTTTCGAAAGTGAAATATGCATTTTCATGCATAGGTAAGGTGGGTATGTATGTAAAAAATTGCAGTTTAGGTATTCGATGTATATATTCATAAGAATTGAGCGGCACATATGCAAAATCTTCCAAATCTTAATTAAGATGGCAAAGTTTGTATCCTATTATGTCTTAATGAAGCTCCCAACTTAAAGAACTTGTTAATCCATCTTTATTTCATTTGCATTATTCAAAAACTCTAATTGAGTTTACCTAATGTTTAAGTGGGCTAAATGAATCATCATTCATCAACATGAACTTTTGACCAACATAAGCCAACATAACACAACTTAGGTAATGTTTTGTCAAAATTAAACTTCTCATTGATAATAGTAGATTAATAATAATGAATTAATCAAATCATATGATTTATAGTAACCTATAGAGTCTATGCGAGTTAAACCCTTAAAATAGTTATTTGTTGCTAGCCTTTGCTTATGCAAGACCACTTTACCCTCAATGCTCACAAAAATGCCTTTGCACCCCTAACCATCCCTAATTAATTGAATAGCATTATTGGAGAAGATCATGCCATAGACCACTTCTTTAATAAATTAAATTATTTTTGTAAACTAACTAATTGTGGGAATTTTCATTGGATCTTTGCTTAATCAAAAGCATGTACTCTTAAAAATCTTTTAAATTGAGGATTATCTCAATTTTTTTGAAGAAGTTAGGATTGGTTGATGTTTGGTTAACAAAATAATCTTTTAGGTTTGAATTTTCAAATGAATCCTCTAATTTACTATGGATTACATTCTCATATTTAAGAGTTTCATTTATTTATGACATACATTATGGTGTTTAGGGTCTTAGTTTGGTAACCATTTGCGTATGAATTCAATTATTGTGCCTTTCTAGTTAGATAATTAATGTACAAGAATGATTCTAATTTGCTCTTGCCCTGACAAATTTATGTGGTACTATTATGCCTTTCTCTGTATAATTTACTTGTCTATGATTAAGACCAATTGTCATTTAGAATTTCTTTTCTTGTTAGAACTTATGTTGATGTTTCTTATTTAGTGAGCTCCGGCTTGAACATACAAAATAATGGTAGGCATTGTAACAAGTACAAAAAGAACGTACTTGTAAAATGACCATATTAGGCCGGATCTTCTTCTAAATTCGTCATGTTATTTGATGCACTAGAATGAGAAATTGAGCATGACTATATTTAGGCCTCTTTGTTCTTTTCTTTTTTTGGCTTGCTTTTATACTTCAAAAAAGATTTCTTCATTTGGTAGATATCATTTTAATTGATAATAATTATTACTTAATAAACAAACAAATAAATGAACATTTCTTCTATTAGGTCCATTATGGAAATTCTTCTCCCACTTTTACCTCTTCATCATATCCAATTTGTCTTTACCATCACTCTTCAAAATTCGAATGTGAGCTCATAAAAAAAATTCAAACTTATTCTTAATAAATAAATAAATTCTTTGTCTAGTAAATCCAATGTGCGGATCATACCATGTTGCATGCATTCGGCGGCGTGGTGCAGTCAACGCCGTAATCCGTGCATCCGTCATCAGGACGTAATATTTTCACATAACGAAAAAAAAAATATTATGTCTGGTAAATCCGATGTTCGGACGACATCGTGGATCGCATTACATCGTGCGTTTAACGGCACAGTACAATCTACGCTATTGTTCGTCTGTCCATTCATCGTCCACATGTGATATTTTCTCCAAGGACACATGCAAAGCATTTGCTTCACATATTTAGTAACATATTAAACATTTAGACCATCTTCTAAACTTGCTTCATGTTTCCTTCCAAGCTATTATAATATCACTTTTCTGATGTCATTAAAAGCTTTATCAATCTCTAAATTTCAGCTTATTTTTGTCGTGCTCTTATTGATCAGCTGATTTCCAACGTGCTTTTAAAAATGGATTGAAGAGCACAACTCACTGCCATCTCACTTTCGAGAATAATAATACTTGCAGACAACCGGTTTCCCACTTGCTCAAGCCATCTCGCTACAGTCCGGTTTTGCTGAATATTATTTTTCAGAAGTCTGTTTTTCTAGGAAGATTTACATATATATCAATCAATTCTTATGTATTTGCATATCTAAACACATATGCACCCTTACGTGTACAAGGACGAAGAAAATATTACGTGTGGACATAAAATGTACGAATTTAGTAGTATTATGATGATGATACACACGTAACATTTCCACCTGTACATGAAAGATGTGTTTCCCTTCTTATAGGTTAGAATAGTGGTATTTTTTATTTGATGTGATGTGAAATAGTTGGGCGGTATAAATGCAAAAAGTAAAGTTTATGTGTTATATACGGGGGTGTATATGTAAATGTTTATTTTTTTGTATTGTCATTTGAATTTAGCTTTTCTTTTGCAAATAGTTTTTGAGAAGGCTGGACATATTGAAGTAGGATGAGATGGTTCTTAATCTAGATAAGCTTGTTTATTTTTGTTTGGTTGGTTGGTGTTGTTGTGATATAGATTTTTAGATTTTTATATGTTAATTTTTGTTATACATTACAAAAATAATATTTACAAAACGAGGGATCAATCTTGGCGTATACTTTTCATGATTGAAACAATTTTAATTGTTGAGATTGCGACGGAATAAGTCAAAAATGTTAAGTAGTTGGAAAAAGTTTTGAGAAAATGAAGGATTAATGGAGGTCAATTCCTATGTATTTTCCATATCTAACGTCAAAGCTTTAATTTTTACATACATACCGCATTAACCCTTCGTGAAATGGTGCATTTCACTTTTTGAAAGTTAAAATGGTGATATTACTGATATGATATGAAAGATTTGGATGGTATAAATATAAGAATTTAAGTATAAGTGTGTAAGGTATGCCTCAAAAATAAGAGATTGAATAATTCAATGTATATAATAAAGATAGAAGTTGCTTCAAAGACTTCATCAAAATACATTTATATCATATGTCTTAATCCATAAAAATGACTTTAAAATGGGTTTTCATTGAACCTTAAGATTTTGCATGATTGCTATGAAATATTTGGCAGGTATTGTCAGCTTTTTCAGCAGAGAAATCTTCATCAAATAGATAGCCTGAGACTGCTTAAAACTTATAAATGCAGTTAGTAAACAGTAAAAAACATTTGTTTTGTATTTACAAATCTAACATCTAAACATTCATATTTACATGCATGCCCTTCAAATCCGTAACATCACATTAAAAATACCACCTTCACCATCTTCTTGAAAATAAAATACACCTTTCCTTACATAGGTTTATGACCGCAAGGCGTTATACGTGTAAATATCAAACTTCTGGGGTTAGATATGTAAATACATAAGAATTTCATATACGTCCAATAAAAAAATGTCAAGTATATAAACTTCCAAAAAAAATACATTAACTCGTATTTTTCATTTTTTATCAAATTCTCACAAGTTTGATGATAGCATGAATAGATACATCAGTTCGATAGTTCAGGAAAATCACTCGTGTGCTTAATTTGTAAATATCAATGTTTCGGATGGTCTATATGTAATTATCTCTTTTATCTATTGTTCATTATTCAATAAAAAAAAAAAAGATAACTTTATAGTGGAGAGATGTATGCTTTCCGAACTATGGACAGTACTTATGAAAGCTATATTAGGGGCATTTACATACACACCATGCAATTCTTATGTATTTACGTTTCTAACACCTGAACTTTAGTATTTACATTCATAACAGTCAAATTTTTACATCACTTCTACTCTTTAAAAGTCAAATGCACCCTTTTAGGGATAGTTTATCTATAGCAATGGTGATATATATAAACATTGAATTTTAGCTTGTGTGGTATGTAGGGCTGTCAAAAAAGCTCGTTGTTCGCGAACAGTTCGTGTGCAGTTCGTTAATGAGTTCATGTTCGATTTGTTCGATAAGTAAACGAGACGAACGTGAACAAATTTTTTTTTCGTTCGGTTAGTTAAACGAACCAAACACGGACAGTGATGCATTCGTTCGTGTTCGAATCGTTATTGTTTGAAATATAAAATAATTAAAAATAATTATATTTAAAAAATTTATGATATTTTTAAAAATTAAATTTTATAAATTATAGTATATAATAAATTATTAATAATAATATGTTAATATACTATAATAGTAATATACTAATATAGATATTATATATTTATATAATATAAGTTATA
>NW_018164536.1:2284965-2285973 GCF_001263595.1 Phalaenopsis equestris
GTTGCATATATATATATATGATAATTAATTTAATTTTAATTATGTGATTAATAATTTAATTAAAAATAGAGAACTTGAGTATAAATGTTTGTCCTTAATAAAGTGTTTGTCATATTTGCTTGCTACAAGATTTTGTATGGTTCACATATAAGAAAATTTAGTAGTTTAATTTAAGTTACATGTCCAATGTTCTCATTGTTTTATTATTATTATTATTATTATTATTATTATTATTATTATTATTATTATTATTATTTATTTATTTATTTAATATTGGCTATACATGCGGGGACAAACTATGAAACAAGATAGATTGTGTGCTTTACATTTTGTGATTTTTTTTTTTAAATTTTATCTTTTCATCATTTTTTATGTAATTAAATATATCATTTCATCATTAGATTAGTATATAATTAAATATGAATTGTATGGCATCAAACTTGAAGAAAATATTTCTAACATGTACTTGCATTTCATGAAATTATAAATGCATTATGTTTTTTAGGTATAACTTAAGAAAATGAAGATGTCATACATAACATTTTAAGATGATTACCAAGTTAATGGGATGCTAAAGAAACAATTATCATCGAAGCTAGAAATTCAAGTTAATTAATGAGTTTCTTTATTCATTAGTAGCACATGAACCAAATATAGATGGAATATATTTGAAGGATGGTTGGCTTAAAGTGAAAAAGGCAAACATAAAGGAATTTATTTAATGTTTACAACACTAGATGATACAACTAAGAAAAGAATAGCTATAGCTTTAATAAGATTAAACTACTTGATGATGATGATGACAAAAATAAAATCACTAGCAATCATGATATGAAGATAAAATTGTTAAGAAAAATAACTAAATCCATTTTTGAAGGTACAAAAGAAGTGCACCCTGGGCGACACATTGGTTGGCAGCTCTGTCGTAAGTCCCCTCGGGCCAGGTTCGATCCCCGTTGAGGACGAACGCACACCCTGGGCGACACATTGGTTGGCAGCTTTATATAT
>NW_018164536.1:2286030-2288070 GCF_001263595.1 Phalaenopsis equestris
ATATATATAAGAATAGTCAGAGGCTATTATAAGAGCCCCCAGCCACCTCATGTGTCTAACTATTTGAGGACCACCCTCACTACAGGTAAATTGGCCAGAGGAGGATTCGTACAGATGATCAGAAGGGACTTACGATCTTCAAAGAGGTTGCTCTACCAACATTCACGGCTGACAACACTACATATTTACATATCCAACACCTAAATAATCATACTTAATTACACATACATACAACACTTGATTCTTTAGCATGACATGAAAATACCATCATCAATATCTTTCTAAAAAGTAAATTAAAGTACAGCTTTTCAAGCTTAGCTTTATGATACCATGCAAAATGTTATAGGTGTAGATATCAAACTTTAGATGTTAATATGTAAATGCATAAAAATTATGTGATAGGCATGAAAATTAATTCCCCCTTTTTTAATATGAATTTATTTTCTAATCACTGAATAATAGTATTACAATAACACTCATACTAAATTATAAATATACGACTTTTCGTCAATGCAATTAAAGGTATGTTTGGGGTGTTGTAGTTTTTGTAAGAATGAATGTGTTGAATCCTAACTTGTCCTTCTGCGAGGATGCCCCGAGAGTTGGAATTGAAAGAGGTGAGAGATAGTGACAGTAAGAACGCAAAAAAATTGAACCCCTTCAGACAAAGTGGGGAGAGTCTGCCTTTATTCCTCTTGGGATCACCTATATAAAGGGGTCTAATTAATACAATTAAGGGTGGAAGGAACCTTTATGGCAGCCGCCCCTAAATAGAATCAATGCATATCATATGAATTCATGACCATCATAATGTTGACAAAAATAACAATTTACAATGACTTATGAGTTTGAATGTCATCGGCCGATGGACGACCGATCGTGTCAGTTGGCCAACTGGAATCTACCTCTTCCAAGTGGGGGTAATCGGTTCGTGTCAATAAGGTCGGTTGTCTTGACAAGAGGTCTGGTTGGTTAGTTCTACAGGACATGTTGCTTCGGTCAGGTAATCGGTTGTTGGGTTGACTCGTTTTGTTTGGCAAGTTGTGGCTCACTTGATGTTTGGCTCAAGTCTTACAGGGCCCGTGTCTCGTTTGCATGGTTAGTCTGCATGGTTAGTCCGCTGCCTCAACCGGATCTTCCTTCTCTCAAGATCTTGAGCAGATCTTGTTGTTGCCAGTGCAGACTATTCAATGGAATTAGATGTCGGGACTGTTTGAACCTTACCCTTGGCAGATCTTACTACTACCTAGTAGGGGAACATCTTCAGAGCTTTTGATTTATTCTGGGTATAAAGATACAAATTCTCATGTCTGGCGTTAAATTGTCGGTCAAATCGCTTAAGCTGGAGGGAAACAATGTATTCTCAACCATTCGTTATCTTTGAGATTTGTGTTGGTTGTTCTGGTGTATACATATAAGCTCTATGGAGTTTTCCTGCTCCTTGATGAAGTCAGTTGCAATAAAGGCAAGGAAATTATTAGTTATTCATGTTACGATAACAAAAAAAAAGAATTTAATAATTAGTTTTTTTTTTCCTTTACTTTTGTGCCTTATGTGTCTTATAAATAAGGATAGGAATTGGGTTATTTAGTTGTTGTCATTTTTTTCTAGACTACTGAATAGACATCTTACCAAAGAAAAATTTGTTGAGATTTTCATACATATTTTATGCTTAATTTTAATGATATGGCACTTTAAAGGAAGGTATTTTGCATGTTTTTAGTTTCAGGTACAACAAATGGACTTTTGGAGAAAAAGAAACAAAAACGGTGCAATTTGGAACAAAAACGAGCAAGAAATGAAATTTTGCTCTATCACCTTTCGATAAGTCTTTTAATGTTTAATCTCTTTTACAATTCTTGCATTTTTTAAATGAGATTACACTTTAAAGGAAGGTTGTTTTTATGCTTATTTTGTAGGGTTATCAATTAGGAACACAACGCAACTGAAATGGGGCAAAACATAGCTAAAACGGAACCAAACGGAGCGAAACGGTGGAGCTGCGCAGTCTGCCCGCCGAACGGGCCGCCACGGGGCCGC
>NW_018164536.1:2288707-2293884 GCF_001263595.1 Phalaenopsis equestris
TTCAGATTCCATGGATGGTTAAGTTCATGGGAGTTGAATGCAAATAAATAGGAAAATATACTTTGATGGGTGTAGAATTGGAGATTTTAGGGTGACAGACTAAAATTCCCAATTCGGTCCTATTGATTGAGTACTGAAGTAGAGATATTAGCCCTCAGGCAAGGGGAACATGAGAGCTCCGAAGTGAGAGTCGGTATCCTCCCAGCCTAGCCACGGATTCAGTAAACAAGCATAGGATTAGTCAATGTTCTCTATGCCTGGACCAAAGAGAAAAGAATAGAATTGCTCCTATTTGGCACGTACAATATTTAATGCATTACCAAAGAGAGAAGAATAGGATTGCTCATATTTGGCACGTACAATATTTAATGCATCTAATTCCTTTACGTTATTCAATTCATTGCATAAGAATACTAGTTTTTATTATCTCAAAATTCTCCAAACCAATTCATCCAGAAAGGTGTCTCTTTATAATTGATATTTGCATTTAGTTATAGTTACTATCTTTAAATTTAACACTTGCATTTAGGAGTAGTTGCTAGATAAAACATCATTTTAATCGACATTCCAAACTAAGGACTAATTGTAGTAGGCTAGAAGTTGACTAAGGACCTCTTACCTCGCTTTCCTGTGGGATCGATAAATGGGACTCCACTAGAACCATGTATTACTTGAGTGATACGTATACTTGTGTTTGAAATTGTGACTTTACAAAATTATTATAAATATATAAATCTGGGTAGGGTCAATAAATTCTTGCATATTAAAAGTTGCATTAAGTTTTTGGCATCATTACCTGAGATTTAAATATTCTAGTAGTAGTGTCAAATTCGTGTATTTTTAGGTCTATAAAAAGTCGTTGTCAGCATCATGTCGAGCAATATGAGCAAAAAGTTAGTCGACCCGAGCATACTGACCCTGGCGGGATACCCCACCTGTTCTTGCATCAGGTCTAAAAAAGAAGGTGTTTAGAAGGAAGAAGTGGAGAAAGACGGCCATCCCTAAACTAGGAGAAAATAAGTAAATAATTATGATTATACGTGACGACCGAGCATACATATCCCGAGCGTTGTCTTTTTAAGTCAAAGGTTTGAAGATGGTTGGGATTTTCCCTGCTACATTGACCTCACTCTCCAGATAGGCCTGTTTGGGGGTTCTTCTGCTGGAGCTTTACCCTGGCGCTACATGTGAGCGCCAGTTGTTACAAACACATTGTGCTTTCTGACGCGGATGAACTCCTCTATCAGATTTCAGAGGTGACAACATTCATCCATGTCATGACCATGGTCGCGGGGGTACTGGTTGCATCTCTTCAAATCTCGTAAGGTTGGGTCCAATTTGAAGTGGTCATTGTTTTGGATGATTTGGACTATTTCAGCCATTGACACATTGAGGGGTGTCGAACCCTGCATCTCCCGGTCAACATATGGTAGTTTGTAATATTGGGTCGATCGTTGGTCAGAGAGCCGCCTTCGGTCGTGATGCCCTCGACCACTTCCTTGTTGATCCTGGGACTGAGAGTTGTTGTTGTGGTGACCCGTAAAGGGCCATCCTTCTCCTTCTGTGATCTACCCTATTCTTTTCGTCGTTTTGAGGGATGGTTGGACAACTCCAGCCTACCCTTTGGGGAGTCCTGGAGGTCTTCTTTGGCAAGTATGTACTCGGTCTCCATCTCCAGTACCTCTGCAAAAGTAGTGGGTTTAAAGAAGTTTAGGTCAAACTTGAACGTTTTGCTTCGAACTTCTAATTTCAAAGTTGTTCTGACTATATCAGGCTTCAAGTCTCTAACTTCCAACATCTCATTTTGGAAATGAGTGATGTAGCCCTGTAGGCTCTCATTATCTTCTTGCTTGAGGTCTAGCAGGGTGTTTAAGTCCTTCCTTGTTTTTTTGTACGTTAAAGAAGTGCAAGAAAAAGGTCTTTTAAATTCATAATAACTTGGGATGGTTTTGGTCGGCAGACCGTTAAACTATCGACAGGTGGTTAGGAAAAGTTGACAAAATATCAGATCGTCTACTTGGAGCAAGCCAATCGATGCTTTGAACAACGCTACGTGGTTGATCGGTTGTTCCTCTCTTTGTGAGAATCTAGTTGGAGGATCCTTAGCTTGGGTGGGGGTATCACCTATTTGATTCAATAAGTAAAAGCCCCTCCTACAAGTGGTCGGACAGACACTTGCATCCATTTTTCTCATCGTCTGTTCTCTTGTGTGGAAGCAACCATGTTAGTGTATCGAGACTTGCTTTATCCCTATGCTCCCTGGTTGTTGCTGTGATTGTGTGGACCTGGAGGGTTTTTGGCTGGGGCCCTTTGATTACGGACCTCTTGAGGTTCCGCTTCCAATGGAGGTGTCTGGTCATTCCTCTAGGTGATTGCTGCTGGGAGGACCTCGAATTGCTCTATCATGAGAGTCAGTTGGGTTTATAGGCTCTATACCTGTGTGTGGACGTTCGATTGCGTGGAGTCTCTATTGGGCCCCATGCTTACATTTTCTCTTTGGAAAGTGTCTCTTTTGTAGTCTTTTTCGCTTCACGTTTGTGAAATGTTTCACGCTCACCGCACCACCTTAAGGATATTGAATCCTAAATTGTCCTTTTGCGAGCATGCCCCGAGAGTTTGAATTAAAAGAGGCGAGAGAGAGAGAGAGAGAGAGAGAGAGAGAGAACAGACGAAAATTGAACCCCCTTGGAAAGAGAGGATAGTGCCTGCGGTTATTCCACTTGGGATCGCCCTAATTAAGGCAATCTAATTCGTACAACTAAGGGAGGTGAGAACCATTATGGAAACTGCCCCTAAATAGAATTAAAATGAATAATTTGAATTAATGACCGTCATAATGTTGATGTAAAAAATGATTTATTAGTTTGAATGTCGTCGGACGGTAGACGACCGATCATGTCAATTGGCTGACCAAAATCTGCTCTACCAAGTGGGAGTAGTCGGTTGGTGTAAATAAGGTCGACCGCCTTGACAAGAGGTCTGAACAGTTGGTTTTGTTGGATCTATCACTTCGATCTGACAGTCGACTGATAGGTTGAACCATTTTATTAGGCGAGCAATGGTTCACTTGATGTTTGACTCAAATCTTACAGAGTCCGTGTCTCGTCTATCTGGTCAATCTGTTGTCCCGATCGGATCTTTCCTCTCGCAAGGGTTTGAGGGAATCTTTTTGCTACCTGTGCGAAGTGTCCGACAGGACTAGCCGCTGGGTCGGTTTGCACCATACCCTTCCTTGACGGTTCTTACCGCTACAGAGAAAAGGAATATCTTCGGAGCTTTTGCCTATTCTGGGTTTAGAAATGCAGATTCTCACGCTCCATTGAATTTTCGACCAAATCGCTTACTCTGGAGTGAAACTTCATATCCTCTGATGTTTGTTATCTTAGAGATTCATGCCAGTAGTTCTATTGTATACAAAATATAAAGTTGTGGTGGAGAAAAAACTTCCTAAAAAGCTATGCTCGAAATTATAAATGTATATTTTCTTTCAAAAAATCAAACATCAATTTTCTTGCCGCGACTACATTTTAAACAAACCAAGTTGAAAAAATCAACTTTCAACCTCAAAATTTTCTAAAAAGCAGCAAGAAAATAATTCCTCAAACATAACCACGAAACAGAAAACTATCTCAAACAAACCCTAAATCAAGCAATCCATCTTAACCCGACTCAATTATTTAACATAGTTGTTCTGTGCTTCATCTTCTAACTAAGAAAAAGTCTTATATTCAATGCTCAATGTACATTCAAGTATGTGTGAATCTAATAGAATATAACAATGTTTGGAGAACATTAAGAATGATGAATCATATTACTTGTGGGCATGCAATTATGTCATTCTCATGATTGAATTAGTTAATTATTTGACGATAGGAAGGTCTGGGCTATCTATGGCGCAAGCGTGGCATCTAACGAGCCACGTGTCCTCTCTCTAAGTGAGATAAGATTCTGCCTTCAACATTTTGTAAGAAATTTCAGCAAAGTACTTGCCATTTGGACAAGAAAAGTGTCATTCCCATGAGACAAAGAGTATAGTGCCGTCACTCTTTGTACAAAACCAATACTCTCCTCTCTCTCTCTACCTCTATCTTCTCTCTCTACCTCTATTTTCTCTCTCTATCTCTATCTCTATCTCTATCTCCTCTCCCCTCTCCCCTCTCCCTCTCTCCTCTCTCCTCTCTCCTCTCTCCTATCTTCTCTCTCTATCTCTATCTTCTCTCTCCTCTCTTCTCTCTTCTCTCTTCTCCCTTCTCTCTCTTTAAGATTACGATTACTCCAATCATGGAGTTCAATAATTGCTCGCCAATTTTCTTAGATACTCAGTATTATTTTTATTCTTATTATTAATCTCTTAAAATATTTATATGCATGTCACTTAATACTTATATATTTACATATCTAACCCATTATCTTCAATTTTAATATATATGTCATTTTACTAAAAAAAAATTATTACGTACGGAATTCGCATGCATGCTGAGATGCATGCTCCAGATACGTGCACATTGTTGTATGCATGTTGTGCATCAGAGTATAACACTGTTGTACACGAAATTCTCGTGTATACAGAGTTCGTACGTAATATTTTCTCCATCTTGCATGTACATGAGTAGATATATTTCACTTTTTTTATAATTAAAAATAGTGATTTTTAGATGTGTAAATACATAAAGATTGGTTGGTATTTATGTAAATACATAAAAAATTAGGTGGTATGTAAATTCATCTCATTGCTCAAATGCTCACTGCCGACAATTCAGATCTTGTCTTGTGATTTTTCATTTATATAATTTTATATGTTTTGCTTAACCTCTTTGAATGATAAGCATGTAAATATTAAAGTTTAATTGTTAGATTTAATTTGTTTAATTAAGGCACATTTAATGGAATATTTTAAATTCATATTTATAATGAAACAATCACCATTATTTTAAATCAAATTTTAATTTGAATTTTATTTTAAATAGAAAATAAAGGTCAAAAAAATTATTAATTAGTTTTTCACCTATTATTAGGGTTGTCAAAAAAGCTCGTTGTTCGCGAACAGTTGGTGTTCGGTTCGTCAATGAGTTCGTGTTCGATTCGTTCGATAAGTAAACGAGACGAACGTGAACAAATTTTTTTTGTTCGGTTAGTTAAACGAACCAAACACGAACAGTGATGCGTTCGTTCGTGTT
>NW_018164536.1:2294631-2304837 GCF_001263595.1 Phalaenopsis equestris
ATATATATATATATATATATATATGTATATGTATTAAAATTATAAAATATTAAAATATTTATATGTGATGAACAAAATAATTTCATAATAAATTTACAAGATTAATTTTTTAAATTATTATGATAAAAATTAAGTTAGAATAATTAGTAAAGCCATACGAAATCAGTCAAAGTAATACTTATAAAGAATGGTGCAATGACCTCTCAGTGATTATTCAGCCTTCACATTCACACCAAAGCATAATTCCTTGTTGAGGGGGAAGAGAACGAGTTCATTCCTTCAAATAAAATATTTTTTATACTATTTTTAAATAATATAGCATTAAATGATTTAGGTGGTGATTCATTTAAATCAATTTATTTTTAAAATTATTTTACATTTTTATAGTTTGATGTGATAGAGTGTTGACATATTGATATGTGTAAAACGTGATGCAGTATTATAATTGATGCATGTCAGAGGATTCACAGACGTAGATTGATTATTTAGCATTTTAGAGTTGCACGAAAATACAACACACTCAGATAATTAAAGTGACAAGTTTAAATAAAAAAAGTGATAGATAGAGACAATAAATTTTTAAGTAGAAAATCTTGGAAGGGAAAAAACTATGGGGCCTAATCTCATTGAAAAAATTCACTATGTAATGGTGAGTACACATGCTCACTCTTCTCATGAGTTAGGTAAGATGGAATTACAAAGTTGAAATGCAATAATATTTTAGCAATAATAGCCGTAGAGAGCTGTAAAAGTTGTGATATACTATGGAGGCGGTAATATATCGCGACTCTTGGTGGCTGTAGCGTCAGCTTATCATAGAGGTCGTAATTGAAAGTCATGATAGTAGATTGCAATGTCGGTTGTGGATGATGGATTTCGGAGTGTCGATTGACCATAGTAATGGCAGTAGTAGGGAGCTCCAATAATGTATGTGGGTCGTAGAGGTCAAAGTTTTGGGACTCACGTGAGCATTGAGCTGTTTAGATCGGAATTAAAATTTGCGTGAGTTGTGAGCTGTGTAGGTTGTAGTTTGTCACATAAGCCATAGAGGAGAGTTGTAATAATTTCCATATTTTGGACACAGAGACTGAAGTTGGGAGTTGCATGAACTGTGATAATGTTCATAGATCATAGAGGTCAAAGTTAGGAGCTGTATGAGCTGTAATAATGTATGTATGTCGCATAGATCGAAATTTGGAGTTGCATGAGTTTTGATAACATCTCTAAGCCATAGTCCAAAGTCAAAAAGTTGTATGAGCTATGATAACGTTCATACGTAAACCACAAAGGTCACACTTACGAGTTGCAAGAGTTATCGTAAAGTCTGTAGGTCATAGAGGCCAAAGTTGGGAGATGCATGAGATGTGATGACGTTTGTAAGCTAAAGAGGCCGGAGTTGGGAGTTACATGAGTTTTGATAATATTCTTAAGCCAAGAGGCAGGAGTTGAGAGCTGCATAAATTGTATTAATGTTCGTAGATCTTAAATGTCAGAGTTGGAAGCTGCATGAGCTGTTAATTAAAATATCAACATCAAAAGAACTCTCCTAAGAGATGAACCATTATTAAAGAACATCTCTCCTAAAAGGTTAATTATATTTTAGGGGTGGGATTTATGAGGAAAAATTATCAATTTTTTTATGTTGAGTAGTTTTTTAATGTTTTATTTTATTTGTAAATATTAGGTTAAAAATTTATTGTGAAAACTTTTAGATTAATTTTATTATTCTTAATTAGGATGATTTGTGATAATATCTTCCTTTTATTAATGATATTATTTAGATTTTTTTTTGTGATAAGAGTATATTTAATGTGAAATGTGTTTTTGTGCAAGTTGTGAAAAAGTAATTGGTATTCTAAATTTTTTTTCTTTATTACAAGTTTGTGTCAAATTTGCATCAGTTTTTAGATGCAAAACTCGACGCTATATCGATAATAATATTTCATCGGTTGACGGTTTATTCCGACGCAAATGAGACGGTAATCCAACGCTAATATTTATTGTACGATATTTTCAAATGTAAATTTTGACGCACATTACGTATAAACGAATCCGACGCTAATACAACGCAAAAGCCCACGTAAAGTATTTGTGTCGAAATATTTCAATGTAAATTAGACGAAAATAAAATTACTGACCTTAATTTAAAATCGAAAAAAATCAGACTCAAATCCAACTCTAATCTTTAAATATCATTGGATTTGTTTCTGATCTAGCCGACGCAAATATGTTTAATTCATGTCGTGACAATATATTGAGATTCATGTATAATAAATGCACCATTTTGTAACGATCCTCTATCTTCTATAAATAGAGGTAAACATTATAATGCAAGAGGGACTTCCCGACATTAAAGAAGCCTGCCTCCTCCCATTTTTTACTCTCTCAAAATTAGTTTTTATCTCCACTCTTTCTCAAATGGTGTAAGTAAAGATCCCACAAATAATGATGAAATTAGACTTTTGACAATGAAATAATATATCATTCACCCATCTCAATTTAGGCACTTATATTAGGTTGCCAGCATGTTACCAACCTTTATGATGACAATTATGCAATCTAAACATTCATATTATCATTATTATTATAAGAAAAAAGAGAAGAAAAATCTAAACATACATGCATGGAATAACAAACTTGATGTCATGAAGCTATGTAGGCCTTTGCATTAAGAAAACTTGACAGGTTGAGGTCAGCTTGCTACCCTATTCCAAGGTTACTTGCAACCCTGCCCAACTTCTGTCTTCTTCTTAGGTTCATTTAATTGTTTGAATTTAGAAAACATAATTATGTCATAAAAATCATAATAAATTATAAAAATTCCTTTTTCATGCTTAAAAAAAATCCCTAAAATAAAATTATCATTACCTAAAAAATATTCCTTTTTTCAGTTTTTCACACACAAGCATCCAAGTGATTTGTAGGTTACTTGTGACCATGTCCATCTTCTGTCTTCTTCTTATGATCATTTAGTTGTTTAAAGTTTGTAAATTGACATAATATTATTGTCTTAGCTTCTCAAAATAGTTTTAAAATACCAAAAAAAAACATTTTTTTTAATGATTTTTCATTGACAGAGAAACCAATTGAGATCAACATTTTTTTTGAATGATTTTTCATTGACAGAGAAACCAATTGAGATCTCAGCTACATCTTCCCATGGATTGTCAGCACTGTACTGCCTAACTTGCAGACAGCTTTCATGGCTTCTCCTCTCCTCCTATATATACTCATATTATTGCTCTATCCTTTTGTACAGGACACAAAAGCTGAGATTCTCTCTCTCTCTCTCTCTTTCTATCTCTATCTCTATCACTTCAGCTAAGAGATATCCTCTGCCTCTCTAGAATTCTCTGTCTCTCTCTCTCTCTCTATCTCTATCTCTATCTCTATCACTTCAGCTAAGAGATATGGGATTAAGGGAAGTAGAGTCCACTTTGCCTCCAGGTTTCAGGTTCCATCCAAGTGATGAGGAGCTGATCTGCCATTATCTTCATAAGAAGGTGGTAAATGAAAAAGTCTCAGAGGGAACACTTGTGGAGGTTGATTTGCATGCACTTGAGCCATGGGAGCTCCCTGGTAACATCTCTTCCCTCTCTGCTTCTTCCTCAATGAAAATTTTAGGGTATTTATGTAATTTTCTTTTATGATGTAATTCCATGAAAATTATATTTGTCAATAAGTTTATTGAATTTGTGCTTCAACTGTAAATAATTAAAAAAGAATTAATTACCTGCTTATTTTAAGGCTTGTCCTGATCAATGTTTTTCATGAAATATATTTATATCAAGAGCTTGCTGACAGACATATTATATCATTTAAATAAGATATAATAACTCAAAATTAATAAGAAAGTACTTATCTTAATGATTCATTAATTACTTATTATATATAATTAGCCTTATGTAATTAGTTATTTATTGAGTTTATTATATAATGTTCAAGCTAAAATTATTATTTTTTATTTATTTTCTTTATACTTTGAATAATACTTGTCATCATCTTCATCACAACATTCCAATCCATCCTTCTAATCATCTGCAGTTCATGAGATGTTTCAGTTTTATGTAGGTAACTTATTACAAAAACAATTTTTTTTTTTGCAGAGATGGCTAAGCTGAGTCCAAATGAGTGGTATTTCTTCAGTTTTCGTGATCGAAAATACGCGACGGGATCAAGAACAAATAGGGCAACAAGATCTGGTTACTGGAAGGCTACAGGGAAGGATCGAACGGTCCACAATCATCGTACACATTCGACGGTCGGGATGAGAAAGACCTTAGTGTTCTATCATGGTAGAGCGCCAAATGGCTTGAAGACTAATTGGGTCATGCATGAATTTCGCCTTGAGACTCCCCATTCTCCACCTAAGGTTTGTTCAATTATGCAATTTACTACTCTTTGCATTGTGCTTCTTTTTGTAATAAAACAATTTGCATAATTACCATTTAATTCTTTTGTATTTACATTGCTAAGACCTAAACTTTAACTTTTACATACATAATTCACTATGTTATATGACATATTTAAGTGATATAAATGATAAATATAAAGTTCTTAGATATGTAAATACATATGAATTGGGTGTATGTATGTAAATGCCCCAAACATATATTTAAGACTTTATTTTGGTTGCTACATGCATAATTCACTATGTTATATGAAATATTTAAGTGATATAAATGTAAAATATAAAGTTTTAGATATGTAAATACATATGAAATGGGTGTATGTATGTTAATGCCCCAAACATATATTTAAGACTTTATTTTGGTTGTTTATAAATAGAATATAGATTTTAGAAAATAATAATAATAAAAGAAAATCATTGCAATAATCACATATCTTATGATTTCTCACTGTCTTTCATTTTGGTTCAGCATTAATTAGATATTTACATGCTTATAGATTAATGTAATAATTTCATTTTTATTTCTTTTGAGAGAGAAAATATTTTCTTGTTTAAATGCATAAATTTTTAAACAATTAATTTTTAAATGCATAAAATTAAATAACTAATGATATATTTCTTATTTTAAGAAATGTATTTTTAAGTTCTAAATAAATGAAATCTAATTGTTTAACTTTATAAATATATTATTTAACTTCAAATTAAACTTATTTTAGAAAATAGTAAATTTAATTAAATTATTATTTTATTTTATTGCTTTTTTTGGGGCAATTAAATACATAGACCCGAAACATTGATATTTATAAATCCAGCACCATATATCATCCATCTTACAAACTCTGTCTCCAATATCAAAATTCATGATAAAAACTCAACTCATACTTTTCAAGAAAGCCTCTTGTGAGCTAGATTTGTAAATAGCAATGTCTCAAGTGTTGTACATGTAATTATCCAATTTTTCAATATATAACATATTTTGTCTCAAGCATTATATATAACATATTTTCTATGTTATAAAATAATATGATATGCATACATTACTTTTATGAGAATTAATTACACATATGGAGCTCTTTCATTACTATCTATTTTGAAAAGTATATATAAATCAATTATTATTGACAACTAAAATTTGCCCTACATTTTACTTTAACTAATTTTAAAAAAAAGAAAATTTACATACATACCAGTCAGTTCCTATGTGTTTACATATCTGACCATCTAAATTTTAATTTTTACATATATGTTACTTAACCCATGCATATGAAAATGTGTATTTCATTTTTTAAAGTTAAAAATAGTGATATTTTTTGAAGCAATATGAAAGATATTGATACTACAAATGTAAAAATAAAAAAATTAGAAAAAGAAGTAAAGTTTTAAGTGTTAAATATTAAATACGTTAGAAGTTAGGCGGTATGTATGTAAGTGCCCAAAATCCCAAAAATATAGTTTTTTTTTTTTTAAATTATAATTTTTTACATGGATGCATGGCAGGAGGATTGGGTCCTTTGTAGAGTATTTCACAAAAGGAAAGTGGAAGGGGTGAAGGAAAGTGCAATGAATGGCTACAATAATACAACCTCGCCAACTTTGGAGTACTTATCCCCTACTTTTTCTAGTGACCAACTACCTCTAGGCTCTCAAGAAATGAATTGGTGCTCCTTATCCACTTCTCCATGCAAGAAAAATGATCACGACTCAAACTTTATACAAAATTTAATGGATTGCAATGGCATTGTAAGCTTGGAACAACTAGGTTTTTCCCTAGAGGAGATGAATAATGATATATACTTTTAATGGTCATGCATTTAGATAATTTAATAAAGGGAGTAAGTAAATTTCATGTAGGTGGTCATTAATGTAGAAATGTACATATCAGTGCAATTGGATGTTGTTATATACATAAATAATTTGTTGTTTTCATAGTGTTTGTTATGGGTTGAAGAGGGGTTAAAAGTATCTTATTTATTTATTTTGAATGAATAAATTCAACATCATTTATCAAATTGTTATAGTTGATTCTTTTGTATCTTTATTTCAAATTTATGAAAGATATTCTTAAAATAAATGCATCCATATATATATATATATATATATATATAAGCCTTTGAATCTTAATATATATATATATATATCACAAAAGAAAATTTATTGAATTGTGTGAAACATTATTTTGTTGGTTTGGGAAGCTTTGTTTTAAGGATTTAGATATGAGAAAATTTTCACTCATTAATGAATGTTTACAATATCCTCCTTCAATGGCAACATATTGTAAAAATATTTTGTTTTTATTTAAGATAGTGTTAACTATATTTAAGTATATAGCTGAAATAATTTTTTGGCTAAAAAAATGGATATTAAGATTACACTTTTAGATGTCAAGTTGTGTTATCGATGGAGAAGTATTGCAATCAAATGCAGTCATATATATGCTTGAATAATATGAAAAATAGTTTATCTAAATATCATAGACAAAAGGTCACTACAATGCTTCATTTTGATATAGGCTAAATGATTGTAAATTAGTGTTTGTCACCATAACAACAAGTAATAAGCAATCTAAAATGCATTGCTAAGATGAACACTTTAATCTTCATCTCAAATAGCTTTTGCAATCGATTATAAATAATTCGCATTCTCAATAAGAGGAAGGCAACAAAAAAGTCTATAGTCCTGTTCTCTTTGTCAAGATAGCAAAAGTGCACTCTGACTATTTTTAATTTATACAATGGGTAGTAAAAACAAGAATCAGAAGCCATAGAAGAAGAAAAATTAATGGTATAATAGTCCCCCTTAAGATGGAATGTATATGTTTTGAACACTTATCTTGGACAATAGTAGTGATAATGTTAACTATGGCTAATGACATTGGGAAAATGTCGATTAGCTAATGTTTAGATTGAATTGGGTTGAATTTAATAGATCCATATGTGACTTTTTCTCATAGAAAATTGCAATCACTTTTGATGTGTTTTGGTTCATTCATGAGAAGTAGGATTTGTTGCTATGTGAATGTGGCTTTATTGTTCAAAAAGAGAAGGGATGGATATGATGAAGTGATGCCAAAATCCTTTAGCTTTTGAGTTATCTGTGTTGGCTCGCTCAAGGTCTTGAAATAAATTTAGAATTCGAGTTAGCCGCTTTAACTTGGTTTGTCACTTTAATTTTACATTTCAAGATATCAAAGAATCACCCAAGAAAATGAAGAAGTTGATGACAGATTTAAGCATAAGAGTGCATGCTCCTCAATATGCATTAGAGAAAACCTTAAGTTAATTTGATGAAGATGGTAAAAAAATACAAACTTTATCCAGGAGTGGCTTTCAAGTAATGAACACTATAGGATTTAGTCAAATTAGTGTCGGCCAATTCCAATGCTAATATTACAATAATCTGATACAGAAGAATTTTAGTGGCATATTTGTGTAGGATATATAATTCACAAAAAAACGCACGTCACAAATTCAATTAGAATCAAACGTGTCCGACGCAAACAACTTGCGTCGACATTAGCATCAGACATTTTTGACGTTAGCCATCTTCGTCGTGACTAATCACGTCGGCGTAGATATTAACTATGGAATTTTCGCCTACTCTTTGTCTATTATTTGTGTCCACTATTTATCGGAGAGGTTGATTAGCGTCAAAATGTATCAAAGGTATTAGAATTGACAATGTTCGACGCAATGTCAAAGCAAATTTGTAGCAAATTTTAAAAAATATATAAAATAACAATAATATTCTTGCAACCTACACAACGAATATCACAAACATTTACTTAACACCAACACAACACATAATATATTAATGGTTCAAAAAGAGAATAATGTGTATATCTAAACAAAAAAGTATTAATGGTTAAAATAAATAGAATTTAAAAATAATAATCAAAATCCATAAAAGTGTATATCTAAACAAAAGAATAATGTGTCTACAAACTCAACAAGAAAAAAATATATAAACCCCTGTTGGGTATCAACAACAAACTCATCATCTTCTATCTCCTCTCCCTCCTCATCAACCAGCAAAAACAGAAGTCATTGTCACGATAATCTGCAAATTGCTCAGTTAGTCGTGTTATAATATCCTTAACTCTTGCTTCGCCCTCATGTAGTTGACAGAGCTCCTCTGTCATAGCAGTGACATATCGAGCAATTTCATCATGCTCCAATGTTAATAACCTCGGACCACTCTGAGTAGTTCTGTTGTGCTCGACCTTAAATGTAATGCCCTTTGTGCCCAAGCCTTGCTCCCTCCCCTTGTTCTTCCTTACTGCTTGCTTCCACTTCTCAAATTCAAACTGCTTAGTAGTACACTAACTAACATTATTACTAGCAGTTGTTAGGCTCTAGCTCTGCCTTTGATTCTGCTTGTCTCGAATGTGACAGCACTCCTCTTATATAATTAAAGTCAAGGATTGACTGTCAATCTACATTAATAATGTAAGAAAATTATAGAAAATCATTTTTACTTATATATTAAGAAGTCGAGAAAGGTCGGAGACCCATTCTTGCTTCCCCAAGCATTGATATGTCCGGAGATGCAACTCTACAGTGGTGGACGGTATGGGCATAAAAAAATAATTAGTATCAAATGATTACAACATTTAATTTTTGAGTATTTAGTGAATCTTACCAACTTTTGGTAATACTCTTTGTACGGGACCCATCCTCCAATGTTGACCGCGGCACCCCTAGCTCCTTTGCTCCTAATGTTTTGCTTGTTTTTGTACGGGACCCATCCTCCAATGTTGACCGCGGCGCCCCTAGCTCCTTTGCTCCTAATGTTTTGCTTGTTTATTACCCTCTTCTTATGTTAATCAAGAGAGAGTTGGGCTCTGGTCAACTGCATACAAGCCTCATTCCCAGATAGGTTGCTCCCCCTTCCTATAGGCTGAGGTGAATATATCGACTGATGTCTGCCCCGAATCTAAAAAATATGTCAGATGTGTTGTTGATGCTCATGTAGCCAGTGGAAGGACCTCTGCAAAATATAAATTATTCAATATTTATTAGTATAAAAAAATAACTTGAAATTATAATTTAAATTCAAATTAATTAATTCTAATTCAAACTCCATAAACCACATGTCCTGAGTTTCGATTGGTATCTGCTTCAAAAAGAGATATGGATAATTGTATCTACCCCTTGATTTTTGTGATATGCGTGATGGGCAGCCTGGAGTTTTATAATCTGAAATAGACAAATTAGTTACACAAAATATATTAAAAAATCATTAAATTATAACACGAAAGGTAACTAATGAGTCTCCCGTCAACTCAATATATACCCGTCTGGATGTGTCCTGCCTCACACTGGCAAGAGTAAAAGTACCCAGCTCATCGTAGGAGGGAAATTGTGGCTGAGTGCTCAGAAAAAAAGGTGGGAGATGATAATCTTTGTAGGAGTAAGTGGTCGAAAAGAAGCAGCAGTCCTATTTAGAGCGATGACAAAATGTATTGGAGGGGTTGCAATGGTGGTGGTGCTGCTAATCAACACAACATTAGTACTAGATGAGATAGAGCAGGATACTAACTTCTTTATCCTTCTGTAAGTATTAAGGCCATGAAGAGGAGTTTAGTGAGGTGGCCGATCTTCACTACTAAGATGAAGTCATATGTAATAGAAAGAAATGCATTAATAAAATTAGTGCTAAGAAACACAAGTACAAATAATAAAATTGAGCAATAAAATTATAATATAAACAACAAAAGTAAAAGCAGGATGGTGCACACTTAAAATAAGAAACAAGTTGTAACTACGTGTAAAAACATCAAAAGTAAAAGCAGGAAT
>NW_018164536.1:2304979-2326266 GCF_001263595.1 Phalaenopsis equestris
CAGGAATGCACAACATAGATAATGTGAAATATAGAAATTAATACTATAAGAGATAAAACTATGAAGAAACTAAAATCTAAATATGCATACAACACGTAGTTTGTTTCATTAGAAGAGTTAGTTGATGATGAAGTAAAAATTTCTTCATTTATAATATCATAATCTTCATCCATAATTTGAGAAACTTCTTCATAAGTCTGCGTAATATCCTCCATGGTAAATATTTCTTCAATAGAATCAATTTGAATATGAAAATGTAAAAATTACTATTCTTGATAGATGGTTTTAATAATATTTTATATCTCAATAGTTCTTCTATGTTTATTTTGTATAATAATGGCCCCATCAATCTTATCATTTGTTCTATTAGGGTATTAAAGGTAATAAAACCACTGCTTAATGTGCTTGAATAAATGGATTAAATCTCACATATCTTCTGTTTATTTTAACTTTGACATTATCACATGGGTTTAATGTTTGTACTCATCGATTAGGAATATGATCAAATCATTCACAATTGAATTGACGTGCATTACACTCAACATAACCCAAATATTACAATTGCAATACTTTTTAAGATATGTTGTAATAACTAATCTCAATATCTAAGTGGGTGTTTCCTTTAACACAAATACCATAATTATATGTATTTTTCTATTCACACCAAGCACTCATGTGAAATCTATAATCATTCACATAAAATATTTGTCACATAATATCATTGTGATTAGGCCCCTAAGAAAGTTCTGATAAGTCCTGATCTGTAACTTTATTGCATTGATTATAAAAATAAACGAAGTTTCAAAGTATAACTGGTTTTTCTTTAAGAGTAAAAATTACATTATGTACTGATGAATTGAAGAGTTATTTTAATGCATGTATTATTTGAACAATGTTGAAAATTATTCTTCAATCTTTTTGCTTATGCAATAGTTATCCTCTGTGTTTAAACTGTCTGTAAAACATCTACTCATATTATTATTATTTATAAATTGAAGTGAATTAGTTTAACATTCTGAGTAATAACTTAACAAATTTTTAATTATTAAAAATCTTATTATATATATGGTTAGACTTTATAGCACTTTAGTAGAATATATAATGTCACTGCTCAAATTTCTTTGTCGTTGAGGAAATGTGTTTCATGCGCCGCTCTTTTGATATATGAATTACAAATAATTCAAACTGTGAAGGCTTCTCAATAACAGTTTGATGTATTTGTTGTCTTTGTTAAAAAATATGAACAAAAAGTCATTGTCTCCTGTAGCAAGTATGTCTCGTATATCAAGCCATCCTAATGTGTTTTATTTTTAAATGCTTTTTTTATTTTATTTAAAGATCTACAACACTAAGGTTTTTTTATTAAATTATGGTAATAGATCATTCTATGATTAAATATAAAGCACGAATAGAATATACCTCTCAAATGGATACATATATATATGTACTGCACTAGACCTGCAAGTATAGCCTCATAACATAGATGTGTGGCCAGATGCTTCATAAATTTAATGAAATTAGAAAAAAAAATATTCGGTCAAGCTTGTATGATATTAATGGAATATTTATATCAATATTTCTCAAGGAATCAACTTTAGAGTCTTTACAAACTACTCTTTGAAGAGTAGATTGATTTTGATCATTGATTAAGTATCGGCTTTGGAAGAGCACTAAATGCAATTGGTATTAAGCACTAAAAAAATGTGGCAGTCATGATTTTCATTTTGAATATCTTTCATGTTCCCAAGTCAACGCAGTGGCTCAAGTTTAACACATATCCATCACAAAAATTCAAAGAGTGCATATAATCACATATTGTTCACCATTGATCCAATATGATATAATATGTAGCTTTATGCTTTATTAGTTTACAGCATTTATATCTTGAAGTTCTAACCTCTCCTCTTACAATACTCCTTCAAGTTCAACCTTACTTATTTTGTTTTACCCTTAATATCCATCATAGTATTAAAAATATTATCAAAAAAAATCTTTTGATCAATATACATAACATCAAAATTATGTCTGATCAAATTAGTTCTCGGATATAGAAGATCCCAAAATAATACTCCTCTTCATCCAATTACGCATAACAATAAAATCAGGAAGACGACTTAAAACTACTTCTGATATGTCAGTGATTTTTGATATTTCATTAATTGTATGTCATAAATCGGCCCTAATTATACTCGGGGGAAGACTTGATTTTTCAAATCTATTTTTAAGGAATACATCTCTATTTCTTCTCAAAGGATGATTATGGGCTATAAACATTCAATGAAAATCAAAGTAGGAATTTTTTTCTTTCATATTTTAAGGTGAATGCCCCCTTAGATAGATCCATGTAGTAAGAACAAATCAGATTATTAGCAATGCTCCAATCAAACAATATCCGATCATAAGCCGAGAAATCAATCATCATCCACATAAGAGCACTTTTATGTTAAAAATTACATTTCATAGTACTATCATGTTTCCATAATTTTGAAGCTCATCTATTAGAGGTGTTAGCTTCACTTTTAGATGTCATATATGTCGATGTCTGCTTAAGTTCTAGAGGAATCTTTATAGCTTCCCATAGCATAAGAAATCTGTCTGAACCATCCGGTAAGTGCCTCAAGCACGGAACTGGTGTCAGTCTAAATTTAGCCCTACTCGGGAGAATTCATCGTAGAGCAACATTAATTCCAACAGGGACACGTTTAATGTCTATCTTGGTTTTAGAGGTCAGAAACCATCTATTCAAAGCCTTCAAAATATTTATTTTGATTTACGGGGTCATGTTTTAGTGACACAAAATTTACCGTAGCTTCCGGATCAATCAAAGCCCTTTAACGGACGCCCAAGGTGAAATTTGGGGTTTTTGGGCTGCCTGAGCCGTATTTGATCCGGGGCGGCGTTTTTTACTCAATATGACCCATACTTGGTGTTGAAACCACTGTTTAGATCCTATTTTCACTCTTGGATGGTTTCCAATAGTCTGGGGTTTTGCAAAATCCCACACCCACAAAGTTGCACGCATCCGGGAGAGCGTATGATAGAGAGTAAGCCCTCTTTCTCCTATTTTCTTTCCTTCTCGCATGGAGAATACTTCTTGCTCTCTTTTCATCTTCACATATTTTCTAAGAAAAAGAGGGAGGTTTGAGAAATCTTGGAAGAGAATAGAGTTTTGGAGAGGAGGAGGAGCTTCCTCTCACACTTGGGAGAAAGAGGAGAGAACCTACTCTCCTACTTGAGGAGAGCTTCATCATTGCAATCGAGGACATCATCAAACATCTCTTAGGTGATACATTATTACCCTTGTGTTTTCCTTTCGTTAGCTAGATTAAGGCTAGGTTATTATTTTCTATATAAAACCACTAGGATAGGGAATTGTGTGGACAAATCCTGTATGAATCCGAGTGATATCCTTGTAAAAGCCTAAGCACCAACCCTAAATGGTTGGAATCTGTATTTCTCCTAGCTTTGACTGTTCTAACCCTCCATGGATGGGTAGGAACACTTGGGATTTGTATGATGAAAAAAAGTTTTGTAGCTAGTTCATCCTACAAGATATGAGAATTTTTCCTTCTAGAAATCGGAGGGCAAAATTCCCTACATCTTTCGCCAAGACTGGAGGCAGCTATGCCGCACATCCATGTGTTAAAACCGAGGTGCCTATACGAGAGCACTAGGACGGGTATGACTCATTATTGGACTTTATCATTTGCATTGCTTTGTATGCCTTGTCATGATGAATGTCTTTACAATATGCATGTTGCTTGTGTCATCTGGTCCAACCGGCCGCCCCTCCTGGGTGACCAACCACTTGGTCCAACCGATCAGTACAGCCCAGTTGACCAGTAACTTGGGTCCAATCTGGAACCCTCGGTTTGATCTACCCATTGTCTATGATGTCCCGGGTCGACCACCTTGGTCGACCCAATCGATCAAACGACCAATATCACTTTCTTGATGTATGCTTTGCATGTGCATTCACATCATTCACATGATGGTGCATGACTTGGTTTGCATTCACACATGTGTGCATGAAAAATACCTTTTGATGAACTCATTTGCATGATACTTTGACTTTGGTACGCGTCATATTAGGTGTCTCTTCAAGCACAGAAAACCACAGTATCTCCCCTACATGTGCATAACATGGGTTTTAGGCTCGATACTCACATTCCTTTGGTGATTTGCGACTAGCTATGTTAGTCTGTGGTGAGTGAATTTCCCTAGAGGAGGACACACCCTTCATCTCTTGTAGCAGCATTTGGCTTCCACAAGCTATGTATGTTGTTCACTCAATTCAGGTCATGCCTTAGAGCCTCTGAACCCTCTGAACCCGTTGAGTGTGCTGAGTGTGCAACATGTATGTATTTGAGTTTCATCATTTGCATGTTGTTTGATGATCTTTCATCGTGTTTACTCATATCCTAATTGAGTAATCACGGTGTTGAACCTTATGTAATGTCTGCTTGCATTTGCATTTGTCTGCATGATTTGATAGCAATCCATACTCGATAAGTGAATGAACCCGTGTCGGTCACAATGATTTAATGAGTTTTGTTTGCCAGGTAGATCCCGGGGAGCAGTGCGAGTTAAAGCATCGAGATTGACATAAGTATGACTGTGCTAAGGATCCAAAGAATATAACTTGTGTCACATTGCATGTTACAAGTCTTCATTTAATAGCCCTATTTTAAAATAATAAATTTATTTTTCTACTTATGATGTCTATCCTAATTCTATAACTATACTAATAAGAAGCTAGACCATATGTACAAATAGGTTTTTTTTCTTAAATCTATCTTGGGTGATATTTGTTAGATCCCTTGGATCCTTAGGATGGGGTTGGAATTGGTGACCCCATCAAGGTCATACAGGAGCCTTCACCCATATAACCTTGTGCATATTCAGATGTTGTGTTAGGACACTTTCGTTAGATTGTGTGTTATGTCACGATTAGGGTGCTTGGTAGTATTTTTCAATGTCTGGCTACTGTTCTTTGCTGGTTTGGTTGCCCTAGTTAGGCATCACTTTGCTCGTGCTTTTGTGTGTTTGTTAAGTGTGGACATGTGCAATATTATATTATTGTCGGTTTTCTTCCAGAGAGCCATACCTAAAGACACACACACATAAAAAGGGAGGAGCAAGTAGTGATTTAAAGATTAATATTTTCTGAGGGTACTTCTAAGCTCCTCCCACCAGGCATGGCTCATATGTGTTGCAGGATATAATCTATGCTGACTTTTCTACATGTCGAGTCCTTTTTTTATTTTGTCATGTGTTTGATAGATTCCTTAGGATCAGTTTTATATTGGAAATAAAGTATGAGCACAGGTTCTGAAGCGCTTGACACGTCGAACTGCCTTTAGATTTATTTCTTGCTTTTCCTTGGATATATTGCCGACCCAGCAGCATCAGTCTTTAGATTTATTTCTTTGTGCTCGCCTTATTACAAAATTTTGAGTACCACTAAAGAGAGGCTTGCTTGAGACCATATGTAGACTAGTGCAGTC
The DNA here is from genome assembly GCF_001263595.1 of Phalaenopsis equestris. Lineage (NCBI taxonomy): Eukaryota > Viridiplantae > Streptophyta > Magnoliopsida > Asparagales > Orchidaceae > Phalaenopsis > Phalaenopsis equestris. The sequence goes on from NW_018164536.1 coordinate 2,310,487, forward strand.
TTTATATAAGTTTATTTGTCTAATAGTCCCCTCTGCTTAATATAACTCAAAAGGGAGGTCTATCTAAACTTCTTTCATGAGATCACCATCCTTGCTATGTATGGGAGGGAGGAAGGTATTAGAATTATTGATGCCTTTTTATTGTGTGTATCTTTAGCTAATAGTCGGGCATTGTATTTATTCATTGGGTTCGACTTGTTGAGTTGATCAGTTTGATTGTAAGTGTGCTGAAATCAAAATTATGGATGATTTTTAATCTGAAGTTAAATGTTTATTGCTCAAAAAAGTATCTCAAGATTCAAAATGACTCGAGATTCATGCCAACATATAAATTCCATTCAATACCAAATGTTGTCTTCTCTATTAAATCCTTATTTTAAGCGATAATATTATATATATATGTTGTTTCAATGGTTTCAAGTATCATGATGTTGAATGATGTAGTGATGTAACTGTTGGACATAAAAATTATTTATTTTTTTGTAACATCATTGTTGTCATTTACCCTATTATTTTTTACTCCTCTATATGTATCTGTAAATTTTTTGAATTCATCATAAAAATTATTCATTTTTAATTAAAAATAATTCATATTAATAAAAATTTAATAAATAAGACTTACTAGTGTAAGCCCTCCAAGAGAAAAAAAATATTCCGTCCGGACATCCGGACGACCAATCATCAGCGGCAGATTACCCGCCGCTGACTTGTATGACAATGTGACCACGATGGTTAGTCGTCTGAACGTGCGGTGTCCGGACATAATAATTTTTCCTCTAAGAGGGGCTGAATTGGGCTCTTCTACATATGTCTGATATTTTTTCAAATTGGGATGAGACAATGTTTATGTGTTAAAAATGTTCTATCAAATTGGGATGAGACAATGTTTATGTGTTAAAAAATTAAATGTAAATAATAATACAAACTTGCAAATAACTTATTTCAAATCTACATTTTAAAAATAAATTAGTAAAATTAAAGTGATATTACAAACGAGATGTCTACGTAGTTCCACATCTAAATCACGCCAACCACGCCAAAATTAAGATTAGGATGCTCGTTAAATCCCCAAATTTGGCGTGAACATATCAAATACCCTAATTTGACTCCCATTTACTCCTTGTCCATGCCACAGCTCAAAATGGGGTAAAGTGTCATAATAACCCTCAATTATTTTAAAATTAATTTATAATATTTTTTTATGAGGGCTATTTCAGCATTAATTTAAGAAGACATGAATTAATTTGATACTTTTATAAACTAGGCTATTAAAAAATGCTCGTCATTTGCAAACAACTCGAGTTCTACTCATTAAGCAACACGTGTAATTAGTTCTTTAAGCAAGAGAGTTGAACATAAATAATTTTTTTTAGCTTGATTTATAAACGAGCATAACCTAAACAAATTTTTGTTCACTCGTGTTTGGTTTGTTTTGGCTTGAAATAATTAAATAATAATATGTATTTATATTAAACTTTTCATATGTATTGTAAATATTAAATTTTTTTTTAAGAAAAAATTAGGTGATAAAATTATTAATAAAATATAAGTTTAGATGTTAGATAAATAAATAGGATTTGGATGGATGTATGTCAATGCTCTTAAAATATTCCCTGTTTTTCTAATTTAAGATTTATTGATACATAAGACTAAGGGTCTATTTGAGACAGCTAATAAGTGCGGGGGAGTTTTTAAAAACACAGCGGTACCGTTTGGATCGCACGTTTTGCCGGTTTATCCGAAAAACGGTTCCATTTTTACACAAAACGCAGGCCGTGAGTCGAGCTCCGCGGGCCACATTCGGGTCGAGCTCCGCGGTCGACCCGCGGGCCGCATTTCAGGATAAGCTGTGAGTCGAGCTCCGCGGGCCACATTTCAGGATAAGCTGCTTATTCTGAAACGCACAAGTTGCCCCAAACGCACCTTTAAGTGGCATGTCTCTTAATATCATAAGATTTTTCCCAAAAATTCGTGCAAACCCCTTGTCTCTTGTGCATGTGTAAATATATAAGAATTGGTGGTACGTATGCAAATGACCCCGTGGCCATATGAATTTGGCACGCTTGCTTCTTCTCCTTGTCTTTTATATATAATCCCACCTCATCTATATTTAAAAGGAGCCCTATTGTAAATCCTATTTTAAAAATTAAGTTTTTTATATTGTATATAATGCAGAAGTGGAAAGTAATTCGATTTCCCATTTTCTTAGGAAATAATTAATAATAAATGACTGAAATCAACAAAATATGTAAATTTGTGTAGCTCAAATTCGAGTTGAACGAACTAATACGATTCAATTTTAAATTGAGCCAAACACGAACAGTTTTGAATCAGCTGATCACGAACAAGCTCTGGGCTTGCTCATATTTGGATCGTCTACACCTTTGTTATAAACTCTTGGCCTAAAACAGCCCCATGTAAATAATCAGGCACATTGACTCAGAATCGAAATCGGATGAACTGAGTGAACTGAGTGAGCTGAGTTGACTTCTAATAAATAACGGGTTGACTCAGAACAGTGGTTGCGAAACCTAACTCTGCGGGTCAAAAGTACATAAAACCAACTTGAAGAAGGGATGGCTGAGATTGAGGCGCGTGCGCACGTATCGTAAAGCAGTTGCTGTCCAGAATTTCTGTGTGTGAAAGGGCACAGGAAGTGGGCAGTAAACCATTTCCTTCCCGCATACCGTTCGCCGGAATCTTAATCGGACGGCGATCGCCGGAATATTGCACCGGTAAACCTCCTTGAATGGTTCAGAACTCATTATTTCCACTTCTGGCACATATTTCATAAATCTGCAACTTCTGAATCTTTTGGGATCCTTTTCCTTCCCCCTATTGCTGTTCCTTCCGATCTCCAGTACCATTAAAGGATTAAATTTATTATAGTCGGAGAAAGATTCTCAGGTCTTGTCCATAGTTGGTGGATCTGGCAAGGATCATGAGTGAATATACTCTATTTTGATCTGTGGTAATATATTTGACTCTTGACTCAGTTAGTTTTTTTTGCATTTAGATCAAAGATCTTTGATTTATACCAAGTGTATTGCTCGTTAGTTAGCGTTTCTGTTAATAGCTTTATGAAGTGATATTTGACTTTATGTTTTAATGTGCTAATTACATGATTTCTGGTGGTATGGATGAGTTAGGCCAAGTTTGATTGTCTATTTATGTAAGTTAAGTGAAGATAAACCATAAATTTTTTAAGCTTGTGCTATAAACTATGTTTAACTATTTGATTGGTTAGAAATATGTTCATAAAATCTTGAGAAGTTGTTTGGTATAAATCCAAATATTTTGTAAAGGTTTAATGCTCATTAGTCATGCGTATGTGGTAATAATAACAGGATAAGGTCAAATATTGTAATGCAGTGCCATGCAGCAAGAACTCACGTGACATTTCTTTGGGGCGTCTCTCGTGAAACCTTCTTGTCCACTTCTTATGATGCATGGATACTAACACGTGTCTACAGACACGCGGATACGAACACGAGGATATGGAACCACACGACACAGACACGCAACACTTTTACGATTAAAAATATAGGACATGGATATGCATCAAATATGCCATTGTAATATAATTTATAAAAGATAGAAAAATAAATAGACAAAATATTGTGAAAAATGAAGAAGAGATAATAAGTTTTATAACATTAACTTTTAAAAAATAAGGGATCCATAGATATTGTTTAGTTTATAATATAGAAAAAATAAACATTGTTGTATATGACATTAAGATTGTATCTCTCTTAGTCAACTATTTACTAAAAGAAATAAAATGATTGATTTCTATGGCATGAGTTTTTACTTCACATCTATTATCTTCATCATTAAGGGTCTGTTTGGAGCAGCTGCAGTTTATCAATAAGCCGTTACACAACAGCTGCCCCAGGAAGTTACTGCGAATAAGTTGGTTGATTGTTTGTTTTTTGCAGTTTGAAAACAGTTGTGCAGCAGTTGTTTCTGGACAAATGATCATTTTGTTTCTGTGTAGTAATTTTGTTTGTTTAGAGAACTTTCATAACAATATATTTGATACTTGAGAAGCAAAAATTCACTTCATAATAGTACAAAAAATAAGATATAGACCTCTCTTATTCTTGTATAGTTTGTGTTGTGATGTTCTTAATATAATATGATGAAAAAATATATATTTTATATTAATAGTTAATTAAATATAAAAATATGTCCTTGACGTGTTGTGTCCAACTTTTTTCAATTATGTCGTGTCCCCGTATCATATCTATGTCCCCGTGTCCGTGTTTCATAGGGATCTGATGGCTTGAAAGTAATGTCGAGAGGAGTCCAGTTGATGAGGTCTATAGATTTGTAGAATCCCAAGTGATGTTGCCCCACTGTGTTGAATATGGATTGTATGGGTTGAATAGGTGATAGATAACGTTGTAGAGCATTGTTCCTATGTGATTTTATTGGTAATTGGTTTTAATGAAGAGCTTCTTGGAAAAATGAATTGACATAGTTTTCAAACAATATCACTATAAGGGATTGTTTGGTTGCAAGATTTTGGCTAAATCTTTCCAAAAAATAATGTTTAACAACATTAATTATATTACCTTCTTAGATCTCATTTTTTCACTAGTTTTAAGGTAAAAGATTGAATTTACTAAATGCCATTAAGGGGGAAAGTTAAGGGACACCACTCACCATATGCCTCTCATCTTCATTCAAATCTTGAATCTTGAAAATATATACCAAACAAATTAGAAACAAGTTCTAACATCTATCATGTCAATCAAATTTCAGGAGTCAAGTAAAAATTGACTCACAAAATATACTAAATTAAAGTTGTTATAAATCCTATTTGTTGCCAAATATCTCCCCAATGTGTGAGAGAACTAACTTATTTTATAGTATCCAAAAAACCAGAAAAAAAAATGATTAGATGACTTAAGACAATACACAAGGAATTGGGGATTCATGCAGATTTAGAAAAAGTCCACACATTGACTTGTGAGTTGAATTAATTCAAATATAAATTTATTCAGAATAAAATTACTGATACTAGAGCTGAGGATATGAACGGTACAATTTGGATCTGGCAGCTTCCATGAACGCAAGATTTCAATTTGTTTGCATGAAAACAATCATAAAGAAAATAGAGATTAGGAGCTAACCATGAGTATCTTAGAATAGTTACCAAAGATTAATAAAATGGATTAACAATATTGGGAAGAACTAAATAAGCCGGAAAACCATTGAGCTAGTTTTGAGGTAGCTGGAAATGAAAATAATCTCTGTACTGTTTGCTTGCGATGGAGAAAGGGCTCTGGAATATGGATTCAGAACATGTCCCGTAGTGTTGGAAAGAACTAAAGAAGCAGGAAAGCCATTGAGCCAATTTTGAGGTAGTTGGAAATGAAAATGTGCTCAGTTTTGTTTGCTTGTGATAGAGAGAGGGTCTTTGGAATATGGATTCAGGACATGTCGCTGAGAAGAGTTGCTCCAGTTAGTAGGCGACGAATTGAAGTCGCTGACCAGTAGATTAGGGCTCTGTGTTTGTTGGAAAAGAAGGTCATCATCTACCATAAGGACAAGGGACTAGGCTCGAGGAAAAGCGGGGCACAAGAGAAAAACACGAGAGGAAAGCAGTTTATGGCAGAAGACGCGAAGGGTACCTGAGTAAAAATATCGCGAAGAAGGTATCGTTTTCGCTAAAACGTTGAAAACCCCGTCACGACAAGATGTCGCCTCTGCCCCAAACGATGCAAAACGACATCTTCGCTTCGCGCTTCCGCTGCTGCCCCAAACAGACCCTAAATATCATAGCTTCCAGCTTTGGCTCATCAAGAGAAATATTTACAATGTCTAAAATTTTCCTATTGTTGAGTCTCAAATCCATCTCCTGCAACATCCAACATTTCGTTGGCATCTTTCATATGATTTGGCTTTTTTTTATAACTTTTAAATAAAAAAATAAAATAATTTCCTTAGAATTTTAATTTTAGAATTTTTTTTGGGTCAATGTCATGAAGTTGAATCGACATTAATTAATGAGATTTACCCTAAATTTCTACAACATCTTCATGGGAGGCTTTCCCCACGCTTGTTTATATCCTTCGAAATGCTAGTTTATATCCAAAGAAATGGCAAAAATGACAAAATGATCACATCAATTTATATTGGGTGAGTGGATGGACTAAATTGAACACCTGATAAAGTTAGGGACTAAAATGGATTCATCTGGAACGTCTAGGACTATTAGAATCATGTACTCATTTATTTTACGAGTTAAAAAAAATATAATAGAAATCTATTTTGGCTATTCTTTCCTTGTGTTTAGGGTAAGTAATCATAGAGGGAGTTACTAATTATTTTCAACAAAACTCCCTTGCTACATGATTCTATGCGGGAAAATAAACAGCTTTCTTATCCAAATTTTTATGAGGTTATAGGTGAAATTATATATATATATATACTTTTCATAATCATAATTGTTGGCTTTATCATAGTTATTTGGGCTTGGATTTTTGTTTCAATTTAACATTCGTCCTTGTTGAGTGCTCCGTGAGAGGTTAAATCCTTTTACATGAATCATTGTGTGCAACTTTAATTCAAGCTATCTCCGATCTCTATCTTTTCTTCTTAATCCTTTTATATTAATTTTATATAATATTTCTAATTTTTGCATCTCTTGCATTTTTCCTTTGAATACGCTTAAACAACTGTCTATTTTTTTCTGGCATATATTCAATAGATATTACTTCTTTTATTTTTTTAATATAATTTATATAGCCTATTCTTCCTAGTGTTGTGGAACCATTTCCCACTAGTTTCCTGTACATGATTTCGTGACAACAATTTGTTTAGCGCGTGTAGCATGGTTCCTATAGCAGTGATTGAGTTCTACTATTCATAGAAGCTCTTTTGGTGATCATTTCTTTCATGGTTTTTTCTTCCCTTGTCTCTTCTCTACCTGGTTTCATGGACGCATTTTATCAAAAATTGCGAAATTGTTATGCTATTCATCTTGATTTGCACATGTTAGCTATGGTGTTAATCTTCATGAGATTTCAATGTTTTTGAATACTTTCTAAAGGAAATTCTTTTGATGATCATTTCTTTCATGGTGTTTTCTTCCCTTGTTTCTTCTCTACCTGGTTTCATGGATGCATTTTATCAAAAATTGCAAAATTGTTATGCTATTCATCTTGATTTGCACATGTTAGCTATGGTGTTAATCTTCATGAGATTTCAATGTTTTTGAATACTTTCTAAAGGAAACCGACCTAAACCTGGAAATCATTTGCATTTAATTATTATCTGAAACATCTATGAGAAGCTTTTTGATTGAATAAACTTTATAGGTCTTTTCGATATTTTATGTTCTTTGCTTGAAGCTTATTCCTTTGATTGTGGTGCAAGTTCAGCTGAAGTCATTTTCTAGTGGTTTCTTGTGGTGGCGTGAGGCCTGAATTAGCTTTTGGGGGATTTACTTACATATTACACAATTCTTATGCATTTACATAGCTAACATATAAAGTTTAATATCTCTTATATAACATCCAAATTGCTGAATCATGTAAAAAAGTTACTAATATTAGTTTTTTTTTTAAATGAACAACAACTTCTTACATTTGTTTTGATGTGATTAAAGGCTTAAAGCACTATATTGCTTCATAAATAAATAGCGGAATTTATGTATTAGATTTATAAGTACGTATCAATTATATGTTATGTAATTAAATTCTCATTTTCTTGTTTAGCAACCTTATCTCTTGTTCTTTTTCTTAACAAATAATTTGATAGTGGCTTTGTGAGTTCTACTAATTTTAATCAAATTCACTACAATTCGATTTCTTTTGTGGTGCACATGTTAATTGATATGTGATTTTTTATGGCTTCAATATCTTAGATAAATTATTTTATATTTTATCACTCAATAAACTATTAAATTATTTTTTTTGAAGATTTCTTGTACTTTCTTAGTTGCATGAAAAATTATCGAATAATTGTTTGATTTGTGGTCTTCTGAACTGCAATATTTCAATCCAAATTGAGTGGTTTCATACATTATATCATTAGTTGATCTATCTTAACTCCTAGGTTCTGCATCACTTAATTAATGTATTGATGCAAGAGCCCAAATATTGATATGTTATTTTGATGAGGAATTTAGATTTGGCAATATGTATGCTATAAATTTTGGATTTAAATTGCAAAACAATCATTGTTGAAGTAGCGCTGATTGGAGTGTTTAGCTTATATTTTTTAGTAACACTTTAAAACATGAAGTATATTCTAAACATATCATAGATAAATCTCGGGACCGTAAGAAAAATATATGCAAGGCTTCCATTTAATTAATTGAGAGTTTAGGTACAGTTTTGGAAAAACCTATATATATCTTGGATCGCATCTACTCCTATGTTCATGCCCTTAAAACTTTCATACATAAATGCCCGCTAGAGAATCAATGTCATGAGAAATAGGGTGATTTTAACCTTAAAAAGGAGGCATTCCAGCAGTTAAAAAATTGAACCTTTATCATCTCGTTGTACAGGATTTTAAAAAGAATATTTACGGGCATACCACTCAATCCTATGTATTTACATATCTAATACCTACAATTTTTACATGCATTTGGGGCATACCACTCAATCCTATTACATATCTAATACCTACAATTTTTACATGCATTTCACTTTTTAAAAGTTAAATTAGTGGTATTTTTTATATGATAGGAATGACTTGGGTGTTATTATTGTACACATCAAAGTTTAAAGTTTAGATATGTAAATACATAGGTATTGGGTGGTATGCATGTAAAGGCCCCATTTTAAAAACATTGGTTTGATTCCATCATGGTTAACTATTTATTGTGTGGAAGAAATTAGGAATAAGAATTAATCTCATGTTTTTTGCATTGTGTGGAAGGGTTAGGATTCTTCTTTAGTTTCTCTTTGGTTTATGCAACTTCATTAAGGTTGCGATGTAGTGACGATTGGGGATTGACTCATCAAAATGTGGGAACTCAATTACCCTTAAAGAGGAATTTTTTGCTCACTATAACAAAACAATCATCTGAGAACAAAATTGGTAAAAGCAATACCTAAAACCTTCCTAAGACATTTGCATTAACTAGCCATTAGAATTGGATAGCAAATGGTGCAATTAATACTTGGATTTAACTTCTTACTAGTCATCAGAGCCAATCTTCAGAACTAGCAGTTGGTGGCTGTAGGCTGTAATCAGGCTAACTTTTTGTATTTTCAGTTTATGTATTAGTTATTAATATTATTAATATAATTTTTTAGTTTGGGCAGTGTTGTTTATTCAAGTTGGTTGGTTGGTTGAAGTGGAGGAATGCTTCGGGCCTTTTATGTGATAGAAAAGTACCACTTAGACTGAAAGGGAAATTTTATAAAACGGTGATGAGACCTGCAATGCTCTATGGCGCGGAATGTTGGCCTTTAAAAGAGAAGCATAATACTAAGTTAAGTGTTGTCGAGATGAGAATGATTATGTGGATGATTGGCTTAGAGACAAAATGCAAATGAATATATCTGTGATAGGGTTGGTTTAGCTCCTATGACGGACAAAATTAGAGAAAGTCATCTTAGATGGTTTAGTCACATTAAGCGTCGACTATCTGATGATCCGATTTGGAGAGTAGATGTTTTAGATTCAACTTATGTTAAGAAAGGCAGAGGTAGACCTAGGAAGATTTGGGCTTATTGTATAAACAAGGATCTTAATTTATTAGAACTAAATTAAAATATGACACTAAATAGGACGTAATGGATAAAAAGGATTCATGTAACCGACCTCACGTAGTGAGCTTAAGGTTTTGTTGTTGTCGTTGTTGTTGTTAGCAGTGTTGTTTATTCATTGTCATTTGAGTTTTCCTTTTTTTTCTTTTTTGTTTAAGTTTCAAGTTATTCCTTTAGTTGTATTAGTGGTTTACTTTTATTTATTAAATGAAATAAAAACTATCTTTTCTTGTTTAATTTGTTATTAATGTATGTCTATTTTCAATGGTTACAAAACATGTTTATATATTCATTAATCATTTTCCGTGTTGTTTGAATGCGCAGCCTTCCTTACTGAAGGTATGACACTAGGATGATTGTTCTTAGGTATATTAATTAATAAGTATGACCTATTCATGTGCGTTTTCTTCTTTCTTTTGCGCCACTCCCAGATGAACTTATTTTGGCCTCATTTCTAATTAGAGATGAATTTCTCTTCTTCACATAAATTAGATCCATGTGGAAGAGTAAAAAAAAAAAGAGGGAGAAATTTAGCTTTTTTTTCGTGTCAGAGAAACAGACACTTACCGAATACATAATCCTTTGGGAATTCAACTTCATTTTATGGGAATTTTTATGGAAACTTCATGATTCAAATTTTATTGCATATTTCTCGATAAAAGCTTTTATATTTCTCATACAATGTTTGGTTTTATCAAATATGTTTCTGCAAATATCTTTGATTAATTACACCATCGATTACTCATATATGAACTTTTTTCCTTTTCAGTTGAAATGATCACAGGATGCATAATGGCTCCAGTCATGGATGAAACTGATGGAATATCTTCAGTTCCTCCAGGTTTTGTTTCTCTGAAGTCATTCACCTTGCAGAGGGTTCAGAATAGTTCTTTGGCATCTACACCCGTCAATGATTCCAGAAAGGCTATGGTAGATGATGAGAGCAGCGCAAATGGTGTTATGAAGTTAAGGAAGTCTCTTAGGCACAGGCCTTGGGTGAACTATTGTCAGTTTGATAACAGCTCTGATGAGGAATCAGACTCTGAATTTTCTGACCAAGTTAGTGCTATTCTGTTAGTGTTTACTTGAATCTATGTTTCTCATTCCGGAGGTTCTTATAACTACTTTATAAATTTTGCTTACTCGCATTTATTTACTGTCTCATCATATTATGTGCTTGTTTTTTATCCATTTTCTTTGAGGCCATTTGAGATCACTTTTGGTTTCTGTTTTTGTTTGTTTCATTTATGTTTTTATTTAAAATTAAACATGTTTGATATGCTATAATATTGTTAATTGTTTTTAAAAACTCTCAAAACAACTTTTAAGGGGCCGTTTGGGATCACTTTTATTTTTTATTTTCTATTTTCTATTTTATTTTGTTTATGTTTTTATTTAAAACAAGATATGTTTGGTTATATGATTAAAGTATGGTTGTTTTTAAAAATTATCTTAATACTTAGAAATTATTTGAGTGGTTTCAAAAGTATGTTAATTTGTTTTTAAAAATAAAAATAATAATGTATAAAAAGCAAACTAAACAAACATATTCTTAAACACAAAGGAAAAACAAAAAACAAAGTTGATCTCAAAGAAGCGTTAAGGGATTGTTTGGGATCATTTTTTTTTGTTTTTTTGTTTTTTAAAACAAAAAATAGGAAACAAACAAAAAAAAATATTTGCTTATTTGTTTTTTGTTTTATTTTTTTTGGAGGAACACTTCTGTTTTTAAAATACTCAACAGAAAAAATATGTTTTTGTCTGTTTTTAAAACACTGAAAACAACAAGTCCCCCTGCCTGCGGTCGCCCGCCACCTCTTGTTGCCCTCCTCTTGCTGTTGGTCCCCTCCCAACATCGCCCGCAGGCCACTCGCCCCTGCTAACCGTTCGTTGTCATCCGCCTGCCTGCCCTGGTCGGCCCCTGGCCGCCTGTAGCCCTCCACCGGTAATAATTTATGTTGGTTGAGCAAGGAAAACACCGTGTACATCATGGGCGACAGAGCTTAATACTAGAATGCACGTGGACCCAACCGATTTATAAAAAAGATATTTTTTTCCTTAAAAAAAATAAAAATATCCAACCAAACATGTTTTTATAATTTTTGTTTTAAAAAATATATAAATCATAATAGTAAATCATAACACATTTTTTAAAACTAGAAAACAAAAAACAAAACAAAAATAAAACATATTAAAAACAAAAATAAAAATAGAAAACAAAAAGTGATCCCAAGCAGGCACCAAATGTTTTGAGTGTTTTTAAAAACAAATAAAGTTGCTTTTAAAAACAAAACATAAAAGCATTCAAAAAATGCACTAACAAACATGTTTTTAAAATAAAAGTAAAAAATAAAAACAATAATGATCTCAAACAAGGCCTTTGTTTCAGAAATGTAACATGATTTTTTACTCTTCTTTGTAGGATGCTGCTTCGGTACGGTGTCTTCCTATAGGTGTTTTTCGTGGGTGCAATGAATGTGGCGATTGCCAGAAGGTTAATTTTTATATTTGGTTGGCATCCATTTTTCATATTGCTTGGACTTTTTATTGAATTCGCTCAATGATTGATTTCTTCTATAGATCGTAGCGAGATGGCGCCCAGAAGGATCATGTAGGCCCATACTTGATGATGCCCCTGTGTTCTATCCAAGTGAAGAGGTCTTCCCCTCCCTCCCCAATCTTAACATTTATTGAGGAGTGATTAACTATTGTTTGTTTCTATTTTCTTTACTCTTAGGAGTTCAAAGACACTCTAAAATATATCGCCAGTATACGCCCTACAGCAGAACTATATGGAATTTGTCGCATTGTTCCTCCCCCTTCATGGAAGCCTTCTTGTCCTCTTAAAGAAAAACATTTATGGGAAGGCTCCAATTTTACCACTCGAATCCAGAGAGTGGACAAGCTTCAAAACCGGGATACGACGAAAATGCTGTTGAGAAACCATAGAATGATGAAGCGGAAAAGGAGAAGGCTCGCTAAAATGAAGGCAGCTTACAATGAACCCAATTTAGATATTTCAGAAATCAACAAAACGGGGCCGTATTCTCAAAGATGTGGATTTGCACAAGGTCCAGATTTTAGTCTAGACACATTTCAGAAATATGCAGATCATTTTAAGGAGCAATATTTTTGCAATAATTTAAATGCAAACTTAAGGTTTGAACAATGGGAGCCATCTATTGAGAATATTGAAGGGGAATATTGGCGAATTGTTGAGCACCCCACTGAAGAGATTGAGGTATTGTGAGTGGCTGAATTGAATTAGCCGCAAATCTTATAGAACTTTCTTATGATGATTATTTTTGGTCTCTGCAGGTTCTCTATGGTGCTGATTTGGAAACTAGAATCTTTGGTAGCGGTTTTCCTAAGGCTACTTCTGGTCCGCCTGGTTCAGATTCTGTTGATTGGTATGCCAAAAGTAGCTGGAACCTGAACAATGTGCCTCGGCTTCCTGGTTCTGTGCTTGCTTTTGAAAGTGGAGAAATATCTGGTGTTCTTGTGCCATGGTTATATGTAGGCATGTGCTTTTCTTCATTTTGTTGGGTAAGGCTTCGTACAAGTCAGGGAAATTTGCATACACGCACACAATTCTTGTGTATTGGTGTTTTAAACTGTACGCAGCACACATATCTAATATCTTAATTTTCATATTTACTTATATAGCTCTTTGGTGTTTTAAACTTTTGCATGAAAATGTGTATTTCAGCTTTAAAAAGTAGTAATAGCGTTATTTTGTATGTGATATGTATAAATTTGCTAGTTTAGGTGTGAGATAGATATATTTAAATACATAAGAATGCCATGCTATTTGTGAAAATGCCCCTACAAGTTAATCTATTTTAGCTGGGTGATTCTTATAAATTGTTGCAGAACATTTTTGTATTGTAATATTCATCTACTTAAATTCACCACCTGTTTATCATTGTTTTGAAACAGCATGTTGAAGATCATCACCTTTACTCTTTGAATTATTTACACTGGGGTGCTCCGAAAATCTGGTACGGAGTTCCTGGAAGAGAAGCTTTGAATTTGGAGGCTGCTATGAAGAAACATCTAGCAGAGTTATTTGAAGAACAGCCTAATTTACTCCATAACCTTGTCTGAAAATTTGCACACACGCTTGTATTCACTAATATCTTATCAATTATCTCAAGGATAATCTTAATTTTTTCACAAAAATTTGCAGGATACCCAATTTTCGCCTTCCATTTTGAAGTTAGAATCGGTGCCAGTTTACCGTTGCATACAAAATCCAGGAGAATTTGTTCTCACCTTTCCCCGAGCATATCATTCAGGTTTCAATTGTGGATTCAACTGTGCGGAGGCCGTTAATATTGCTCCTGTTGATTGGCTACCTCATGGACAAAATGCTGTGGAGCTTTACTGTGAACAAATGCGCAAGATAACCATATCTCATGACAAGCTTTTGTTGGGAGTAGCCAGAGAAGTTGTGAGAGCACTGTGGAACGTCTTATTCCTTAAGAAGGACACACCTGAAAATCTTGTATGGAAAGAAGCCTCTGGATCTGTTGGAATTCTAGCCAAGTCGCTTAAGGTGCAAACTCGCGTACTAAATACTTGGTTTTCCATTTGTTGGTGCCCTCTTTTTTTTTTTCTTTTTTTTTTTTTGCTTTATTCCTGTTTTCTTTCCTTAAAGTGATTACTAAGGTCTGCCACTCTGTGCTGCGGGTTTTTAATCAGGCTCGGATTGAGTTGGAGAGGACTAGAAGGGAACATCTTTCATTTTCTCAGATTCGAAAAATGGATCCTGCCTTCGATGCTGAAAGTGAACGAGAATGTGTCCTGTGCCATTATGATTTGCACATTTCGGCTGCTGGTTGCCCGTGTTCACCGGATAAATTCTCGTGCTTAATACATGCGAAGCATCTCTGCTCGTGTGATTGGAAAACACGATTTTTCCTATTTCGTTATGAGATAAGTGAACTAAATACTCTTAGTGATGCTGTAGGAGGAAAACTGAGTGCAGTTCATAAATGGGGATTGCAGGATCTCAAGTTGAGCTTGAGCTCTTATGTCAACAAAGAGAAATCATGTCAATCCAGGTTCTCTGATCAAGATTGCTCAGAAGCTAAAGGGATTGATAAAGTGTGCATGAGTTCAGATTTTTCAGTAACATCTAAGAATAGTAATTCAGCTCAAGATGGCAAGGCTTCTGTACTACAATATGTGAAGTCAACAGTGCCTTCTTCTGCCATGGATGATCCATTTTTAGGTGATGTTGGAAACAGAAGGGAACAAATAATGCCTCCGAAGCTGGGAAAGGAGAGGTCAAATAAGAGAGAAAATCCAGGGAGTCTTATGAACTTTGATGGCAAGGAATCAAGCTGTAATTCTCTGGACAAGCACGTTTTAGCGCTGCCCATGATATGTCCAACTGTTGTTGATAAAAAAATCGAGAATAAGCCGGATGGATTGAAAAGCATTGTCCATTGTCTTCTTCCTTCCTCCTTAGAGTCCAAAGAACAAGGAAAAGGAGATAGCTCTGGAAATTGTTCCTCTAATTCCCCGCCTCACTCTCCTGAAGTTTCCATTGCTCAGGAAGCCTCTGAGCATAAAAATTGCTTAAAAATAGACCTTTTGGAAGCCAAAGAAGTGGGTGAACGTGATGCTAGAAGTGCTAGGTGCGAGCAGAAGCAGCAGTGCTCTGGAAGTTTGACTGGGAGCTCAAACTTAAATGAGGTTAACAAAGCTGGAAAGGTTATTGAATCTGATTCTCTTAACAGTACGAGGGATAATGGAGAATTGGCTGAAACATGTTCATCATTTCCATTAAATACTGTTCAAAGACATAACCACACACAGAAGGGGCCTCGAGTGGCCAAGGTAGTGCGGAGAATAAGCTACAATGTTGAGCTATTGGAATATGGTGTTGTGTGTTCAGGAAGTTTGTGGTCTACCAGTCAGGCAATTTTTCCCAAAGGTACTTTTTCGTTCATTACTTTCTCTGGTTCTTCAAAATACATCCGATCATATGTGATTCTAGGGATTCAGATTTTTTTTTTTTTTTTGGGGGGGGGGGGCA
>NW_018164536.1:2326278-2339122 GCF_001263595.1 Phalaenopsis equestris
TACATACCACACAATTCTTATGTATTTGCATATCTAACACCCAAAGTTTGATATTTACCTGTATAACACCTTGGTGTGTATTTAAATAGATAGTGGTAGTGATATTTTTGATGTCATGTTCAAAATCAGAGTGATATGCATGTAATTATGAATGTTTAGGTGTTGATATGTGAATGCATGAGAATTTGTGTGGTATGTATGTAAATGCCCCTTTTTTCTCTACTATGCCCTTCTATTTTACTACGATGATATTCTGTATTCATGAGAGTTATTTAGAATATGTTGTTTGCCTTCATTACGATTCAGGATTTAGGAGTCGAGTTCGATACTGGAACGTACTCGATCCTACACAGATGTGCTATTATGTTTCAGAAATTTTGGAAGCTGAACCCTACGGGCCTCTGTTTATGGTAATGCTCTTTTTTTATCTTTTACTTCCATGGTTCATTTTGTAAAATATTATTTATGTTTTTTCTTTCGTCCATCTTCATGGAATCCTCTGCAAGCTATCCTTACCCTGAATGTCTTTGGATAGAATATGTGCTTGCCTAATAGCTCAATGATATTTTTGGGGGGCATTTACATACACCCAATCCTTATATATTTACATATCCAACACCTAAACCTTCTTACATTTATAGCACCCAAATCTTTCACATCACATCAAAAATATCACAATTTAGCTTTAAAAAGTGAAAGACACCTTTTCATGCATAGGCAAGATGGCATGTATGTAAAAATTGAAGCTTAGGTGTTAGATATGTAAATACATAATAATTGAGTGTTACGCATGTAAATCTTTTTTTCCCCATAACTTGTACTGTTTTTGTTTCTAGTTTCCACCGTAGTTTGAGCTTCTGAATGACAAAGCCGGAACTAACTGATTGTGTTTCTCTTGGGAGAGAAATTTACTGAAGGACTTTTATCTTTTTCTGGTTATTAGGTCTCCAACTGTCTCTCTTAATCTGATTTGTTTCAAGACCAAGTGATCCTATCTATATATATATTCATTGTGTTCTTAAGATAAATGATTAAATATGCGCTAGAACATCTGACTGACATAGTTTCGGTGGATCAGATTAAGTTGGAGGAAAGCCCAAGTGAAATATTCTTCCATTTAAGCGCTACTAAGTGTTGGAATATGATTAGAGAGAGGGTGAACAATGAAATTAGAAGGCTGCACAACCTTGGGAGAGTTAACCTTCCATCTCTTCAGCCTCCGGGATCAGTTGATGGCCTTGAGATGTTTGGCTTAACTTCTCCAACAATCTTACAGGTATTTGTTAATGATTTCTATATCTTATATTATTGTTTATCTTGAACAATCTTACAGGTATTTGCTAATGATTTCTATATCTTATATTATTGTTTATCTTGAAATATGAATCCGTTTATGTTGACATCTCAGTTTAGTCTGGACAGACTATTTCAATTTTTCTTTTGAGGATTGCAAGGAAATTGTTGGTAAACATATTCATTTTGGTGAACATATAGCCATCTTTTTAAAGCATATTTTTTGTTTCTAACTTCACTGTTGCATTTGATTTCCAAGGTTTGGGACTTTGGTTTATGTTATAGGTTCATGCATTTTTCTAATATGGTTTAAGTTGGATTGAAATTTTAAATTTTAAATCTCATCAACAATCTAGTATTCCCTTTATATTCCGATATTAATGATCATGGTAGGAGGGATGGGTGGCAGCTCCTTAGGACCATTGATTCGAGAGAAGCACACTGTTGTTTCTCTAGTTTCTCCAACACACTTATTGTTGCGAAGCTCTTTCTAAAAGATTTGGGTTTGTCAAGTTTGTTGTGAACTCCACCACAATCCTTCTCTCATGGAGAGTAACTTGCATGTTAAAATAGTGGGAGATTTTTGAGAGATGAGACTTGTTAGAATTATTCTTATTAATTTGATCATTAAAAACTTTAATCTATTGTCATTGTATAGATTTTTTATCGTAAACATCGACATTGGCTAATGGTTGGTCATCATAATTGGTTGCCTGAGTCTACCCTTATCTGGATGGGACAATTGAGTAAGCCTTGAAGCGGTATTATCTAATAATATTTTGAGCATGAGAGGATTTGATGTGTACCCTTCATTGACAGCTATGAGAAATGTTCTAGAAAAAGATTAAATTGCCCCGAGACCTATGTTGCATCCTGCACTTGGGTATTCTTATGAGTAACCCTTATCCACGAGACCTATGTTGCATCCTGCACTTGTTTTTCACGATGTCCGGTTTTTCAGGATGTCCGGTTTCTTTGGGTATTCTTATGAGTAACCCTTATCCACGAGGCCTATGTTGCATCCTGCACTTGTGCCATAGTCATGCTCTACAAGCTTGCATCATACTTAGTGCCTGCAAAACCTATGTCGTAATCAATTCCTGTAGGACCTACGCTAGAGTTTTTTCTCATAAGACTTACATTTCAGTGATTTTCAATAGGATGTGTTGTAGCCTTCTATATTGCAAAGCCTGCGCAATAGTTGTATGCTACAAGACAGTGCCACTGCCTTCTTCAAAATCTACACCACATCTATCTCCATCAAGATTTGCATTGTAAATGTATTCTTCAAGATCTATACTACTATCATTTCTCAAGAGATATGCATTGTAACTGTTTTCTTCAAGACTACATTGCAACTATATTTTGTTAAAGTTGACTCATCTCCCATTAGACTTAAATCATAGCCTTATTCCGCGATATTTGCATCACAATTGTTCTTTGAATGCCTCCATCGCAATCGATCCCCAAATACCAGCATCGTGGTCATCTCCCAACAAGACTTTCAACACATCTCCTATGAGATTTATGTTGTATCCATCTCCTCTGAGACCTGCATCATATTTATTTCCTATAAAGCTGATGAAACAAGCATTTTCTACAGGGCATGCATTGCAGGAGTCTCCCGCAAGGCCTGAATTGCAATCGTTTAACATGACTTGTGCCACAGCCAACTCTTGTAATATCCATTCTAGGAAATGCAAAAGCACCATCAGCACTTTTTCATCATATCACATGCACACTCAATAAGACTTCATCAAGCCTCACTCTACCATTGTTGTCTCATTTAAACATCAACGTATCAAGATGGCTTTAAAGTTATGTTTACTCAAAGAGGAGAACTTTAGATACTTATTAGACAATTAATTAGGATCTGCTTGGGGTGGTTGTAGCTGTTAGAAGTTATGTTAGGAAATATTTTTTTCTTTTTTGAAGTTATGAGGATTAAATTTAATTTTTTGGATTAGAGGTATTTTCTTTCTTATTTTATGCTTTATGCTATTTTTTTTTGTCTCCATTTAATTAATATGAATTTATTAATTGGAGATATAGGCGTTATATCTTTCTTTTTCTGTTAATTTTTTATTGTCTTTCCTATTTTAGGATTCATGTAAGGGTTATTTATACCTCTATTTCATATCAATAATATCATTCTGCTTTATTCTAAAATTCAACATGATATCTGAGCCTTAATACAAACCCCTAGAATCACCTGCCGCTGGAGACTTCCTATTCCCTGCAGCTGACAATCTTTGTCGTGTTTTGCAGGCCCTTCCTCTGCCTACTCTTTTCAATTTTTCAGTTGAAAGCTTTTTGTCCCTGCAAACCCCGCCGTCGAAATTTCCTCTTGTAGCCTTTCATGCTATCGGAATTCCCTCCTGCAACTTTTTTCTGCAACCGGATCTCTCTCCATGCAGGTCCCTCGCTGCCGGAATTTCTTTACAGGAAATAGCCTCCGAAACCGTCTCCCTGCAGGCCCTAAACACTGAAATCTTCCTGTGTCTGCAGGCCCTAGCCGTTGACTTGCAAAAAGATTGCAACAAGGACATTCTGCAAACAGCTTCCAAGATTCCCTCTTCAGTTGTCGACTTGTTAGGGCACATGCTCAACCCAGGCATGGTCGAACAGTTCTCCTCCACCACTTCAGTGTCCTACATCGGCGGATACTTTTTCGGCTCGACGTCCAAGCGGACTATGATTCGGTTAGGCACGCTCCTTTTGTCCCCTCTCGTCTCGCCCTCCTTTCGATATGTCATCGTTTCCATCCATCCTTCGCCGCTCGACCTTGCTTGTCTCCCCTTCTTGCAGGGCGGTCAGGCGCTCTCTTAGCTTGTCTGCTTGTTCCACGGCGGCGGTGGCGAGATCTGTGGCTTCAGATTCATCATAGCTTAGGAGCGCGATGGAAGATATTCGAGAGTTTCTTAAGACGAAGTTTTGCCATTGATACTGGTTCGCTTGGGATGGCATGATGCCGGGACATATGACAAAAACATTGAAAGGGTGGAGCTGATGGAAACTTGAGATTCGATTTAGAGCTGAAACTTGGAGCAAATGCTGGCCTTGTAATGCTTTGAAGCTTCTTCAGCCTATCAAGGATAAGTACTCTAGTGTAACATATGCTGATTTATTTGAACTAGCTAGTGCTACAGCTATTGAGGAAGCTGGCGGACCCAAAATTCCAATGACGTATGGAAGAGTAGATGTCACTGGACCTAAGCAATGTCCTAGCCACCTTCTCAATCGTATCAAATGTACCAAGCCAGACACGTTTTTTTCCTGAATCCCTTCTCGAAAGATCGAGTGAAACTTTCTCCTGTATCCGACAACTACTGTAAGCATAAAGAAATTTGTGCAACTGGAATTGTGTGTGGTGGTTATATGGCTTTGATGACTGTCATCTTCTTTTGGGCTATGAAAGAAACTGACTTTTTCTTGGACAAATATGGTGTTCGATCAAGGAGGCTAAGCAATCATCAGATGATGATAGCACTTTATCTTATCTAGAGTTTTGGCTCTTCTTCAGAGATTTTCTTGTAGCAGGCCTCTTCCAGAGCTTTTTTCTACAGCAGACCCTTCTCCGGAGCCCTTCCATACCAGTCCCTCTTCCGTAGCCTTTTCTTGTATTAGGCCCTCCTTCAGAATTTTTCTGCAGCAAATCCTCCATCAGAATTCTTCCTACAACAAGCCCTCCTTCGGAGCCTTCATCTATATCGGGCCCTCCTCCGGAGCCTTCTCCTGCATCAGGCCCTCTTCCAGAACTTTTTCCTGTATCAGACCTTCCTCCGAAATTTTTTATGCAGGAAACCCTTCTCCCAAGTTTTTCTTGCAAAGTTTTTTTTTCGGTATCAATTCCTCTGTAGTTTTTTTTTGCAGCAAGCCTCCACCTGGATTCTTCTTGCAATAGGCCCTCCAGATTCTTTTCCTGCAGCAAGGCCTACTGCAGGAAACCCTTCTCCCAAGTTTTTCTTGCAACGTTTTTTTTTCGGTAGTATCAATTCGTCTGTAGTTTTTTTTTGCAGCAAGCTTCCACCTGGATTCTTCTTGCAGTAGGCCCTCCAGATTCTTTTCCTGCAGCAAGGCCTACCTCAGAAGTTTTTTCAACAGGGCATACCCTGCAGCTTTTCCTGTTGGTTGTATACTTTCTTGCAAACTTCCTTGCAACATTATCTATAAAGTCTTCCGCCTACCTACAGACACTACAGAAATTGCAGTTAGTTAACTAAATACTTTTGGGGTTGATTACTAAGTACGAGATGAAGACTTCAAGTTCTGCCTCACAAAGAATCTTCTTCGTTCATTGTTTGATGTTTTCAAATCCAAGTTAAACACGGTTTTCTGTCATGTTTCAACTTGAAGGGGAGTGTTAGAAGTTATATTAGGAAATAATTTATTTCTGTTAAAAGTTATGAGAATTAAATTTAGTTCCTTAGATTGGAGTTATTCTCTTTCCTATTTATACTTTATGTTGTTTCTTTTATCTCCAAGTAATTAATATAAATAGATTAATTAGAGATTCATGTGTTATATCTTTCATTTCCTATTATTTATTTTTATTGCATTTCCTATTCTAGGATTTATGAAAGGGTTATTAGTACCCCTGTTTCATATCAATAATATCTTTTTGTTTTATTTTGAAAATCAACTGTAGCTTTTTATAAAAGCGGCTATAAAAATATTGTGGAGAAAACAACTTCTTAGAAAGCTATGACAAGAGTTATAAATATATATTTTTTCCAAAATATTAGACAACAGCTTTCTTACAGCTACCGCACTTTAAAATGTCAAGTTGAAGAAAGAAGCTTTCTACTACAAAAATTTATAGAAAGCAATTTCCTAAATAGAACTGTGGTGGTGGTTTGAAATGCATAGCAAATAGAAAGTTGTCCCAAACTTACCCTAAATCTACACTAACAAAAAAATTGCCAACTCTCATTAATGGTTGAGGGCAATTCAAGATAACCTCCCTTTGCACTAAGGAATGTCAAAAAAACCAAAATGGATTCTCCTAATCTCAATTAGGTAACTTCCTTTTTACTTTGTTGGGTTAGGGTTCTATTCAATTTTTAGTCCCGAGAGTGTGTCTGCATTAGTTGGCTATGTCATGCTTTATTTGTAAATTATGGGTGTGTTATGGCTATCAAAACATACAACCAACACAATTTGACTATGAAAACATTTAAGGGAAATAATCAAAAAGATTATTCAGTATCTTGTAATGGTTTATAAAGACCCCATCTCTACATTTATATGTAACCTTTATGATCCTTTTGTTGGACTCATTGACACTAGCCAAGGTCATGGGCTTGACGTCAACAAAGCAAGATAACTTCGAGGAAGATATGATCTTCATAATGTTAAATAGAGTTGCACTCATTTGCACTACATCTTAAAAGGTTCAATTGATCCTTGGCGGATTTGATTTGACCACTTCCCTAATGAGTTATGGTTATCAAGCAAAGTATTGATCAATTATTCCAACGGGTGGTCAAAATACTTGGTGGATTCAATTTAACCTCTTCTATAAAATAATATTGTTATTGAGTTAGAATATAATCAGTCTTAGAAAATGGTCAAAACCTTTGGTGAATTTGCATGCCTCTGACAAGGTTTTAATGATATTCTCAAAGAAATTTTGTTAGTCATAGCCACAGAAGTGTTGAACAAATTTGAAGTGAACTTACCACTCTTATTCATTAGTGGCATTTCATCCATGGGCTCAAAAGCAAAAACCTATTCTCTTCTGACATTTATTGATCCTTGAAAGAACTCTACAATTGATGCCTTTCGATATGTTGAGCACAACCATTCATGCTCTTCCACATTGGGTCAACTTTTGAAACAACCGAAGTTCTACAAAGAATATAATGTGATGGTCCTAAAAAGCTTCCTCTCTTTATAATTTAATGAAATTGCCAATCTATAAAACAAACTCTTGGAAAATCTTACTTTTCTCAATAAAGATGAACTTAAATTCAATGAATTCGGATTTCAGAATGAAATTTGTTAAACAGTTTTCGAAGGCATATTTGATCACTCCATGATTCTAACATTTGCCCCACTAGTAAGGCATACTCGTGTGGCTCAATGGACTAGTAAGTTTGATGGGCAAACCAAGTATTCTAGCACAAAGAAAAATATT
Organism: Phalaenopsis equestris; assembly: GCF_001263595.1. Lineage (NCBI taxonomy): Eukaryota > Viridiplantae > Streptophyta > Magnoliopsida > Asparagales > Orchidaceae > Phalaenopsis > Phalaenopsis equestris. The sequence goes on from NW_018164536.1 coordinate 2,333,711, forward strand.
ATGTCAAGTAGATGCATTCTGCAATACAACTAAAAGTTCTTAGAAATTTTAGAAACTTTCTGTAACTTTATAAAATATAAGAAATCTAAACTTCATGTAACTTTGAAATCTAGCCAATCTCAATATTTGCCCAACTATTACAGCTTTAATGTCTACTTCTTAGTTGCTTTTTTGTCGTTTCCTACATTATATCATGTTGCTTTGTTGTCCGGTCTTTAGCTGATGCAATCGTTGTCCTTTTCTTCATCTTTGACATTATCACTTGCGCCACTTTTTGAAACACCATTGCCATTTTCATCCACTTAGGCAACATCAATACGTATAGCACCCATAATCAAATAGAAATCCCATAGTTTTTTAAAAGGCATGCAAGCTATTTTCTCACAGATAAGTTTTACAGATTGAACAAAAACTTCCTCAATCCTTAATCCCTATGGGGCGTCCATTTTGATTATCAAGGGTGTGGTTGGGATCAACTAACTTTTAACCCGAATTATGATTCATTCACACCCTTCGTGCAAAATGAAATTTAGAAAAATATCAGGGTGGTGATTGCTAACTAACACTTTGAAAAGAGTTGGTGACCAAAAGAACCCAAGAACTATATTAAAAAGTACGTTGAATCCTCTAGTCGCAATAAAATTTTAACCATTAAATTCATATATTTGGTTGTTTCGCAGTATTTTCTAAAATGACTATACGGTGTAGAAAATCCAGACAGTCGGTAAAATATTGACATTTTTCATAAAAAAAATTCTTTTTTTTTTTTTGTGAAATATTTTTATATCGTTATAACATTTGTTGAATGATACCAATAAAATTTTAAAGCTAAGGAATCAAGCAAAGGTAATTATTTGTTAAATTTAAGAAAAATTCAAAACACGAGATTTTATGTTGAGTTGCGATATTGTAAAAAAAAATTATATTTTAGTGCACAAAACCGCATGAGTGGAGCATTTGAATTCTACATTCCCTTTAAATTATATTTTTTTGGCATTAGATTATAACTTAGATCAAAATTTTTGGTAAACCAATGACAAGGCTTTTCTTATAAAAAAATTGTGAATCGAGAATATATGGACAAAGGTATTAAGTACTCATCAAAGAAAATGTATGAAAGATGGCAAACAAGTTTCAGAATCTCATATTTTATTCATAATGTACTTGATGAGGTTTCTCCACAAAAGTATGGATAATCATCCAGACAAATCTTTATCATTTTCGTTGTCAGTTTCTTTCTCATTTGCGCTTTCTTTGCACAATCATAAATCCTTTTAGAACCACATTTGGGATGCATCCCTACTAGATTGTATGTTTAAAATATCCAAATGACTTTTATTCAGTATGGACCTTATTCATAATGTCTTATTTTGATGGCTACGTCCCTATTTGATTATACAGCTACATCAACCTCATTAGTTTGTAGTAGGAGCCTTAATCTTGATTGGCTTCATGGAGATAAAAAGGGGATTTTTTTTTTTCTATAGAACTTTTCTTGCATTCTTTTTCTTCTCTCCTACGCATTGCATTGCCAATTCGAATTAAGTTTGGCGTATGTTTCTATTAGGTCATGCCAACGTATAGGATTCATTTGTATGATTTTTGAACCCAAAGGATCAATTCCTCTTCTTCATGTGTGGAAGGGGGTATCTTTAGAGATTTTATCCCCTTCAACTTAGGAGATTAAAATAAAATTATCAGAGAATTTTTTTTTTTTTTATTTGGATATCTAAATAAAATCAAAAGAAAAAAAAGGAACTTTTTTTTAACTTTTTTTTAGCTTTGGAATTACACGAAAGGGTAGAACAAATGAGAAGAGTGGCCCAATGGCCGCACAAGTGGGTGAACTTCTAGTTGCTTGTCACGCGACTTTTTCTTTTGGTTTGAATTCATGAGGTATTACCTTGTAATATTTTGCATTCTAGTGGCGACTATTCGACTAGGCAAACTTGTAAATATTTTCGGGGGTATTTACATACATACCATATCATTATTTATGTATGTACATATCTAACTTCATATTTACTTGCATAGCACTGAAATCTTTAACGTCACATAAAAAATACTACTTTTTAGTACATTTTAACCAAAAAACCTGTCATGCATAGGTTTATTACACCAAGGTGTTATTATAAGTGTAAATATAAAATATTTAGTACTAGATATGTGGGCAAACGTGTAAATATTTTCGGGGTATTTACATACATACTATATCATTCTTTGTGTATGCACATATCTAACTTCATATTTACTTGCATATCACTCAAATCTTTAACATCACATAAAAAATACTACTATTTAGTACTTTTTAACAAAAAAAACCTTTCATGCATAGGTTTATTACACCAAGGTGTTATTGTAAGTGTAAATATAAAATATTTAGTACTAGATATGTAAATACATAAGAATTTTGTGGTATATATGTGAATCTCTAAATTTTTTTTGGTCATTTGAGTTTTTCATGTGAAAATCTATTATTATCCAAATCCCTACTTAGTTGCTTGACCATGTGAGATCGAAACAGGCTAACAAAATCAAGATCAATCCACACTTTTTGCATCCAATTTTGTGAGCTTATTTATTAACATGGATTAACAATGCAATAATACTCCCCTAATTCCATCTTCACGAGCTCAAACCAATCATCTTCTTCAACCAAAGCTTCATCCTCCTCATTTTCTTCATCCGCAGGCAATCGAATCCATGGATAAGAACCACATCTCCTCGGAGTACTGGAAATCTCGTCCTCAAATTCCAAATCCGTCAAACAATATAAATCAACAAGCAGTTTCTACCGACACGGAGAATGCCGATCTCAAATCCATATTGAAGAAAGCGAGTTCGGAGGAGCTGCAGACATTGTACAAGGCATTTCATAGGGATCGACCCGATGCCAGTCATCAATTTCTTGAGCTCATCAAGGAAGAGAACCGAAGCCGTCTCGTCACATTCGATTTTTAAGAACTTCTCTTAACACAGGTTAGTCAAATTTGTTCAATTTTTGTTATTGTTCTTATTGTTCATAAGTTATATCACACTCCCAAACTGATCCTTTTTTTCTGCTGAAATGAGATTCAAAATTTGGAAATGTAGCAGACTTTTCTTAGTTGTTATATTATGCATCCCAGCTCCAGGTGTGAAGCAGAAAATAGGCCTGTAACTAGCTCTTATTTCAAGCTTTATTGAGTTGAAGATTAGTTTTCAATGGTTAGTATATGGTTTTAAATGAACTATATTGCAAAACTTCTATTATATAGTGGGGCATTTACATACATACCACCCAATTCTATTTATTTGCATTATATGACCCCTAAACTTTACTTCTTGGAAAAATATCATTTTCTTCTGTGATAGTAGTGCTATTTTTTATGTGATATTAAAGATGCGAGTGTTGTGTGTAATTATGAAGTTTTAGGTGCGAGATATGTAAATACATAAGAATTTTGTGGTATGTATGTAAATGCCCCTATTTACTAGCATTAACAAACGTTCATCACTGTTCTTATATATTTATATATGCAACACCTAAATTTTTTCATATTTATACATAGCATCTAAAATCTCATAAAAAATATCTCTATCACAAACATTTTATAAGTGGAATGCACATCATGCATAGGTTTTTGTCACCAAAGGGTTATAAATGTAAATATTAAACATAAGTATTACATGTGTAAATGCATAAATGTGTGGTTTTGTAAATTTCCCTATATTTATATATCTAACAATTAATTTTTTTTATATTTTATATTTATTTACTTATCACTCAAGTCTATAATGTCAAAAAAATAATAATTATGTTTAAGAAGTATAAGATTGCTTTTTTTCATGCATAAATTTATAACACTAAAATACTATAAATGTAAATATTTAATTATAGATGTTAGATATGTAAATATAAATGATTTGTGTTGTACGTATATAAATTATCTTTTGTTTTTTCTTCTCTCTTTCTCTCTCTATATGTATATATGTGTCGTGTTCCCAGATCTGTTGGTAGGCATCTGGTTCGTCAGTTGCAAGTTCCCTCTATTCTGGGTTCGAAACCCCCGGGCGACTTATGCTATATCGGGGTGGTATTCGAGTGGTTTGACGCATGAGTCCAACCCATACTTGATAATTTGCGAGCCAGGGGTGGCTAGTGGTTCTGCCCGTCGACCATATTTTCATGCCAGATTTATCACCGGTGACAAATGTAAATATAAAAGTTTACATATTGGATATGTAAATATACAATGCATATAAATTTCCCTCTTAATTAAAGAGAAAGTGTTCAAAATTATAAAATATATATTAATTTTTTAAAAAAAAAATAATAATAATATAATTGATCTAAAACAAACGCTAGGCAATCAATTGATCAGAGAAGCCTTTAAAACCTTATATAATTTACTATATTAGCCCCAAAAAAATAGAAGATTTACACGTACATATAGTGTGCAACTAAGGTCCAGTTGTATGAATATAAAAGAGAGTTAAATTTGGGTTAGATATGTAAATACATTATAATTGTGTGGCATCCATGTAAATTCCCAAAACTACTTGTGAAGTCATCCCAATGCCTCCCTCGTCAAACAGGAAATCTTGCCATGATGCCCATGTATCAAAACAGTTATGTTAAGACATCAAATCCCTTAACATATTTATCAAACAACATGACATCATCCATTACTAGAAATATCACCACAACAATGTTCATAGCCATCATTCTTGTCATCTTCTTTCTCATTTTGACACCACTGGTTGCACAATCTAAATTGCCTTGTAGCAATACCTTCTTCTACATTTGTTGCATGATCTCCCCCACCACCTTATAAGAGTTAGCATTGCTCCTAAATTAAGAGGTTAAAGTCATTTACCTACCTATTTACTTAGAAAATGGCCATAGGAAAACACATTATGCTTGAGTTTCGTAGGTGTTTGCATTGCTCCCAACTTATTACACCTCTTGCATTGGTTCTCTCATACTCTGTTGATCAGTGCTTAGAGATCGGTTTCAAGATAGAGCCTTTCGAGCGACTCTAAAACTCCTCTACTTATTAAAAAAAAGCATGAGTTTCAAGAACAAGACCTATTAGCTACGCTTGCCCATGAAAATTCAATAACAGCTAGACTTACAAAAGGAGAACTGATAAATAGTTTGGCAAACATAGATAGTTACAATATAATTTATAACAAAGACTAACTCATACAAGATTATGCTACTCTTTCACTTCTTACATTGAAAGGATACTCAGATGGTTTGTTTTCTTATTTTATGATATAATTTGTCATCTAGTTTGACTATTTTGTTTATATGTTGGCATTGCCTTGTAGAACAGTTAAGTTGCATATCACAAAAGATAGGAGATGAAATCATAACCATTGGAATTAAATTCATTAATTTAGATTATAATACTATACAAATAAATT
>NW_018164536.1:2339222-2340638 GCF_001263595.1 Phalaenopsis equestris
CCGCCGCCACTCCAAGCCCTCGGCGGCGGGGAGAGCAGCTCCGCCTCTTCAGTCGCAGCCGGGATCCCTTAATATGCCGAAAAATTGATTTTTTTCTTCGTTCTTAGTGGCGTGAAGCTAGGAAGTGATTTTTAATGACTTTCTGAAATTTATTCTATTTTTTTTGTGATTTTTATTTATATTTTTTGTTAAGTTTAATTTGCAATTAATGTAATTGTTTGAAAATTTGGAATAAGGTTTGAATTAACGGCTAGGATGATGTTGTGGGGGGATTTGATGGATGTTGATTCTTTACTTGGATTAAAAATTGGATAAGAATGTAATTGTTGTCTCTGTTTTTTCTTTTATTTTTGTTTTTTTATTTGAAGAGTTAGAATGAAGTGAAAATAAAAAAATAGTTGGGGAATTTACATATATACCCCCAATTCTTGTTAATTTTTATATCAAACACCTCAAATTTTAATATTACATGCATATCACACAATTCTCTTATATTACTCTCATCTATTACTCCGTTAGATTGATTATGTTGATGTCGTTTGAGGTGAGCGGAAAGGCAACAATGAGATCGAGGCGGATAAAGATCTCTGGAACATTCATCTTTCTCCTCTTCTGCCCCTGGCAGGGATGGGATTGTGGCGTAGGAAGACCTTCGAAACAATATGCAAAATCTAGATACCGACGAGACTAAACCCTGAAAGTCACGAACATCAGAAATAATCAATTATACAATCAGAAGTACAGTGACCGATTCTTCATCTAAATTAAAGAAGATGTGACTACAAGATTACGTTGAAGTCATAACTACTTTAAAATAACCTAAAATATATATTTGTTAAGGTTAGTTAGAATTATAAATATTGGAGTCGGACTATAGTAATTGTGGTGGGGTTGTAATAGTCGTAGTTGTTGGTTATCTTGGTGTTGTTGCTCTATCTCTTGGAGTCGGACTTTTCTTATCTCATTAAATTCTTTGTTTGCTCTCCTTGTGTTCAAGCGCCATTTTATTTTTGGAGAGATACCTCTTCGTACTTACCCCTTTCAGAACTCCTTTCCCAAACAGCCTCTGCTCACAAGAGATAGAGCAAGGAAAAGCATGAACAAAACTAGGTAAGTTCAAAGAAAAAAATGAGGACATCTACAAAGATATCTTATAAAATAGTTCTTGTAACATGAATCGAAGAAAAATGGTTTATAAGGAATCAAAACATACTTAGCCCAAGTAAATATACACGGAAAAACCTTATTAGAAGACCTTCCTATCCGAAACACGAGATAAATTGAAATTTATTATATTCTATATTTAAAGAGGTCTCCCACGATGACGTGTCATTATAGTCAATTATATTATGGGAGATGCCCAAAAAAAACTCTCAATAAAAAGTGTTATGCTTGCTTGATATAAACATTTGAAAA
>NW_018164536.1:2340738-2342043 GCF_001263595.1 Phalaenopsis equestris
GTTTAGGTGTTAAATGTGTAAATACATGGGAATTGGGTGGTTTGCAATTCAGGTTGTTGACAATCATATTTCGAGCCGAGCTGGGGTCAGCTCGGAGTTGGCTTGAAAACAATTTGATTTAAAAATTTTTTTTGTAGCTTCGCTCATTTATTTTGATCCGATCTCAATCTGAGCATATGCTAAGGTTGCTAACGATCCAATTTCGAGCCGAGCTGGAGTTTAATATTTTTTTTAAATAGTGATGGTGATATTTTTTATATGAATTTGAAGATTTAAATATATATTAGTCACCACAGTTTTTTGAATAATAGTTTTTTCTTCAGCAGCTTCACAACTGCTTCCTCAAACAGCTGCATCTGCCCCATACAAACTCTTAATCATGTCTATTCGAATTAATTGATAAATAAATTTAAATATGTTTTTTACAACTTGAAGATTTAATGAGCCAAAATTTGAACATATTTGAATTCATTTGATAATTTCATGAATATACTTGATTATTTTCAACAAATAACATGTTAAATATTATATATTATTTAAATAAAATTTAATTAATTATATATTTGATAGTAACATATAACAACAACAACAACAACAAACCTTTATCCCACTAAGTGGGGTTGGCTACATGAATCCTTTTTCTCCATTGTGTTCTATTAAGTGTCATATTTTCATTTAACTATAATAAATTAAAATCATTATTTATACAATATGCCTAAAGTCTGTCTAGGCCTACCTCTGCTTTCTTACCATAAGTCGAATCTAAAACATATAGTGTTCTAATTGGATCATCAGATAGTCGACATTTAATATGACCAAACCATCTATGAGTACCCTCTCTAATTTTGTCCACCACTATGCATATACATTTATTGCAATCTCTTCCTATTTTTTATTTTAATAATTTGATTTTTAGTATTAATTTTTATTATTTGATTAAAAAAACCGACTTAAAACTCATATTATTTTATTTGCTATATCTAAACTAATTAGAAGCTCATTTTAAATTTATTCTATTACTTATTACCTTATATTTCTAAAATCATTTTTAATAGCTTTATATAACAAATCAAATATTCAGTTGAATTTTTAACTTATTTACTAAACTCATATAAAAATTAAACACAAATTTATTTTTTTAATTTTATATAAAAATTTAAATATTTATTTAATTTTTTTTTTTTGCTTATTTAAATATTTCATCACCTAGACATAATATTTTCGCACTCGTGGCAGAACTAACGCAGCTGTCGATAAACTCCACCAGCTCTCCGGCCAAAGAACCGCTCCACAACCAGCCGGCGC
>NW_018164536.1:2343654-2349913 GCF_001263595.1 Phalaenopsis equestris
TAAAAAAAAAATTATGGAGGGGTTAGCCAATAGTGGGCGAGAAAAGTCCAAAAAAGGTATAGATAACCAGTTCTGAATTTCATGGATCTGTCGTCCCAGACTTTATTACTCTTAGTCTACTTGATCAAGAAGATAGTTGACCCAACCAAATCAAGAATCCCTTGTCAGCAACCATGCGTTATGTCGTCTAGGGTGGCTTGAGAGCCTAAAAGTCAAAGGAAGAAAACTCTAAGCTACTCAAACTCTATCTGCATTGAAAATGTAAAGCAGGATTACACCTGCCAAGGGTACGACCGGGATTCCAACATAGTGCAAGGAAAGTGGATGACTTGGCTAATGAAAGCAAAGCCGCCCTACAACAGTTGGGTCAAGACAATTTCTAAAACCCTAAACTGCATTGGACTACCACCCAAGCGTATAAAATGTATGATTAATCATTCAAGTTGAAGAAATAACAGAATTTCCCCTCAGGACGTGCAACATGATATGCAATATTTTCTAAAGTAGTCTTAAGCGTGGAGACCCTTTTAATGTAGTTTGGGGATATATCCATGCAGTTATGATAGTTTTAAAACCGACCTGTAAATCATGCAAAAAAACAAAAGTAGGAAATAAAATGTTCATTTTAAAATATTGTAATTTTAATCCTAAATTTTCTTAGACTAAATATCTTAAGTTAAAAATTTTATAGAAAAGATTTTACCGAGCAAACTCAAAAAACCACAATCAAGAAAAATCTAGCAAATAAAGCAGTAAAGTAAATAAATCAAATATAAATAAACAAAGGACTGGTACTAATAGGTCGACAACATAACCCAAAAAAAGGTGGTCAGGCTTCGCATAATACACACCCGATCCTAAATTTATAGAATTACGGTACGAGGCACGAGCATTTGCTTTTGGTCCTTTCCATATGGTCCTCGTGCATCAAACTCCTCGAGACTCATGTTTGTACCTTATTTTCAATACAGACTTTCTTATGACTCTAAATGATACCTAAGAAAGTTTAAAAAAAAGACTCAACATGCAAGGAAATGTTAAGCACATGCAAAATATAATGCGCCAAGTCTAGTAGGAGGAGAACTAAACATTACATGCAAAAAAAAGTGTTGGTTTAATTTAATGATTAAGCTCCTCCCTATTGGACCTGATTACTTGTAAGAGATCACCATAATACACTAGCCCACATTTTCAAACTAGATGAAGTGTTGGGACTATGAGTTTTCCTATAGGATCTTGACAAGGTCACTAAAGTTGACACCGTTCTGAGCATCTAAGCGTGCTAACACTTGCCACGCCAAATGATGAATGTTAAATTGAGCCTATGCTTGGAACAATCCTGTGAGATCTAGTAGTAATAGAATAATTCACTTTACTAATTTGAATAAACCAATATGTAATGCTTATTTTTCTACTGCCACCATAGGTCATACTAAGGTTAAGTTGAATTCTTGCTACTAATGTGTGACTTATGCAACCTACAGCTGTATGAGGGAAAAAAAGTTTTTCACTTCAAAAAAGTGAAACATATAGCACATGTAAATTCACAATATGCAAAATCTAAGTACCTACGAGACTAAACCCTGAAAGGCACAAACATCAGAAATGGTACACAATGACATGCAACGAATATACCAAAGTGTACAATTATGCACAAAGGTGCATGCTTCAAATACAAGCATGCAACACAACATACATGCCATATGAGTTAGAAGATTTAACACATATAAAATGCAAAAGGTGTGAAGCCAAACATATGCAGCATACAAATAAGAGGGATGATGTTGACATTCTATAGAACCACAACTATATCATTACCCTTCTGATCTGCAGGCAAAAAGGGGTTGAAAATGTGGCACGAAAGTGCGGTGCCTAGGCGCCAACCCCTTTGATCCTCAGACCAAAGCAATGATCATGCTGCACATTAAACTCTAATGCAAACACCTACTCCAAAGTAGTGGCGAGGTTTCAACATCTATCATAACACCTCACTGGGGGGGTTAGAGTTTCACATAGGATGAAACAAATGAAACTTATGGTATCTTAGCTAATAATAGTGTGCCCAACAAAAGTTTGGTCGGTCTAGTCAACAAAATGTTGATTGTCGCCTTTTTAAAGAGGCACAAAAAAAATTATCTAGGGATATAAATTCTTTAGCTCATGACCTAGAAAGGTATGAGCCTTGCATCTAGATTATAAACCCTAAGTCTGCACCTATAAATGATCAAACATAAAACCCTTTAATAAAAATGCAGAATGTGACAGGATAGCCAAATGATAAGCAGTTATTGCACCATAACAAATGTAGGGCATCGACCACGCATCGATAAGAAAGAAATTCTTGGGTAAGTCTCAACACTGTGATGCCAAGAAATGGTATTACGACCCTGAAGGTTGTGGCCATGGCCTCACGACTCTGTCAATATAGCCACATCACTAAGTCGAAATAAGCAAAGCCCAAACACTAGTATTAAGAGTAGTGCCACAATTCTTGACTTAGTTGGGTCAGAGGCTCAGGGTTGCGACCTTGAGATCAGCCAGATAAAAGCAAGATTTGATGAAGTCACGACACTGAAGGCAATGTCATTGCTTTGAGGACAAAAGATAGGATATGGCGCCATGACACTGATACGTAGCGTCACAATGTGGTACCAACATGAGAATGATGGTACTACAGCGTTGTAAGGTAATGTCATAGCACTATCAATAGATGCATGTGGTGGCGCCATAGTGAGAAGAAGTGGCACTATGGCTTTGGCTCTAAAAAAAATGGTTAGCATTGGGCAGCCCAAAAATAGTTTCAAGGCTAAATCAGAGGGATTGAAACCACTCGATCGCTCAAAATAAAGAGGAGAACGGGGAATGCTCCTAATCAAGGGGCTTTCTCTAACAACAACCTAAACCTAACCTCAAACACAAATCCTTGTGGGCTCTAAGAAAATGAAAATGCGAGGGAACAGAGAAATTTCATGTACGTGATGAGAACGAGGAAGTACCTAGTGTTCAAATGCTAAACAATTACTTAATTTAAAGGTCTTTAAGGTACTTATATATAAATTAAATGGTATCTGATCAAAGTAGTTAATGCAAGCCTTTCAATAAACAATTTTAGAATTTTGACTAAATTTATTAAAACAACACTTTATAGATTTTAAATCGACTCACATTTTTCATGTAAGGGAGACTTATAGCTAAATTTAGAGATAGCTTACATGCCTAAAATTTTTTTTAGCTTTGACTAATATTTAATGCTAACCATCATTGCTAGCTATAATTAATGATTAAATTATACCCGTTGATTATCATTGCCAAATTATAGTTGCTCATCTTCTGTCATGTGATCATTTTCACCAAATCATTTCTATTCTCTAACCTCCAGGGGCGAAACTAATCACTTTTTTTTAGAGGGGCAAATTGTTCCCTAAACCCAATGCGGGAGGGCCTAGAACAACAAAGGGCAAAATGATATTTCAAAATGGGCAAAGGACCAAATTGCCCTCCCAAATAAGTAAAAGTATAAATTTAACGGGGGACAATTGCCCCCTCTGGACCCTACCCGGGTCCACCTTTGCTGACCTTCATTACCTGTTTTCCATCAACTTATTATCACAAATCATTCACCATTCTCATCTTTCAATATTTCTCCAATACATTCAGCTATAACTACCATACATTATACTTGTATTTTATATTTTATAAGCCAATCTTTTTCAATTAGGGGGGACCGTACAACAAAGTTCATGGAGGTGATTCATAATATTGCCCACACTGTGTGCATGTAGTAATTATTGAGGAATTATTACTTTTAAATATTTTATTTACTAATTTCGAGCCGAAACAAATCCTAATAACTCAAATTGAGCCAGTTAGTTTTAATTTGGTGCCGAATCTAGCCAATTTTGAGCTGAAATGGATGGATCCAAAGAACTCAATTTGAGCCAACTCATTTCATTTTCACGTCTGATCGAGCTCGATTAAATTCAGAGCCGGGCTACATCTTTCCGAGCTAATGATCCTAACTCGGTTCTAAATCAGATGGTAAACAGCCTTATCAACCCGAAATGGCAGACCTGTAATTTTGAAATTGAGGTTTGCAGAATCTTGTGAAAAGTAGGCTTTCCGTTTAATTCTGGTCAGCCAGTTATTCTCTTTTGGGGATTCTTTCCTTGCTTACCTTTTCACATTATTCAGTTACACGTAAATGGAGTATGACAACAAATTGTAAAATTCTAAGAATCGCTCATTTCTTTGCAAAAACAATAAACATATTTACAAAAATATCTATCTAAAATAAAATAATTTAGGATCTATTTTCAACAAGGATCAACAAGAAGGCATTAGCAATGTTGCATAAATACCGCTCAGTTCTTATGAATTTGCATATCTAGTTGTTAGGTATGACTCTGATATCATTTGTTGAGAATTTTAGGGTCAAGAAACGCAAGAATCGATGCAAATCAAGAAGAACACGCAAAGATTTAACGAGGTTCGACAAAGATGCTTACGTCCTCGAGAGCAGAGCGATGACTTTCCTTAAATCTCAGAAAAGGAGTACAAGATTATGCCTAGGATTACAAACATGACATATATATAACCCTAGACAACAATGTGTAATTACAAAATTACCCCTGTACTGTGTGTTGGGGCGTGGAATATATTCTTAAATGTTACAAGATTACGGCGCAATTATTTGCAAAATTACACTAACTCCTAAATGTTACTTTTTAATTGCATTTATAACTACGAAAAATTTTCAAATCTCATAATTTTTTTTAACTTTTCGAAAGTGAAATATGCATTTTCATGCATAGGTAAGGTGGGTATGTATGTAAAAAATTGCAGTTTAGGTATTCGATATATATATTCATAGGAATTGAGCGGCACATATGCAAAATCTTCCAAATCTTAATTAAGATAGCAAAGTTTGTATCCTATTATGTCTTAATGAAGCTCCCAACTTAAAGAACTTGTTAATCCATCTTTATTTCATTTGCATTATTCAAAAACTCTAATTGAGTTTACCTAATGTTTAAGTGGGCTAAATGAATCATCATTCATCAACATGAACTTTTGACCAACCTAAGCCAACATAACACAACTTAGGTAATGTTTTGTCAAAATTAAACTTCTCATTGATAATAGTAGATTAATAATAATGAATTAATCAAATCATATGATTTATAGTAACCTATAGAGTCTATGCGAGTTAAACCCTTAAAATAGTTATTTGTTGCTAGCCTTTGCTTATGCAAGACCACTTTACCCTCAATGCTCACAAAAATGCCTTTGCACCCCTAACCATCCCTAATTAATTGAATAGCATTATTGGAGAAGATCATGCCATAGACCACTTCTTTAATAAATTAAATTATTTTTGTAAACTAACTAATTGTGGGAATTTTCATTGGATCTTTGCTTAATCAAAAGCATGTACTCTTAAAAATCTTTTAAATTGAGGATTATCTCAATTTTTTTGAAGAAGTTAGGATTGGTTGATGTTTGGTTAACAAAATAATCTTTTAGGTTTGAATTTTCAAATGAATCCTCTAATTTACTATGGATTACATTCTCATATTTAAGAGTTTCATTTATTTATGACATACATTATGGTGTTTAGGGTCTTAGTTTGGTAACCATTTGCGTATGAATTCAATTATTGTGCCTTTCTAGTTAGATAATTAATGTACAAGAATGATTCTAATTTGCTCTTGCCCTGACAAATTTATGTGGTACTATTATGCCGTTCTATGTATAATTTACTTGTTTATGATCAAGAGCAATTGTCATTTAGATTTTCTTTTCTCGTTAGAACTAATGTTGATGTTTCTTATTTAGCGAGCTCCAGCTTGAACATACAAAATAATGGTAGGCATTGTAACAAGTACAAAAAGAACGTACTTGTAAAATGACCATATTAGGCTGGATCTTCTTCTAAATTCGTCATGTTATTTGATGCACTAGAATGAGAAATTGAGCATGACTATATTTAGGCCTCTTTGTTCTTTTCTTTTTTTGGCTTGCTTTTATACTTCAAAAAAGATTTCTTCATTTGGTAGATATCATTTTAATTGATAATAATTATTACTTAAATAAACAAACAAATAAATAAATATTTCTTCTATTAGGTCCATTATGAAAATTCTTCTCCCACTTTTACCTCTTCATCAAATCCAATTTATCTTTACTATCACTCTTCAAAATTCGAATGGTTACGCATAAAAAAGATTCAAACTTATTCTTAATAAATAAATAAATTCTT
>NW_018164536.1:2350013-2354881 GCF_001263595.1 Phalaenopsis equestris
GTCAAGTGTACTTTATATTTCATAACTCAATAGGCAAAGCTATTGAGAAATATATTGGCTACACTTATGACCGTTTATAGTGGAGGTTACTTTGCCAAACTACACAATCAAAGGGCTATAAGTGTAACCACTATTTTATGGCATCATTTAATAGCAAAATGATACGGGTCACATTCTAATTGGTGTGAGATAATTTGAGAGTGATTATAAAGATTCACTTGACATGACCTTAGCCCTTTGTGAGTTTAAGTCAATTTTAAAATTGACATCCTCAACAAACTGATGTAGACAACAAACAAATTTTTTTTGAAATTTTTTTATGTAATTATTTCTAAATTTATATTTAAATTAAAATAGTTTTCATTTTTCTTTCTTTTTTTTTTTTGAATGAACCTCTCCGATTGAGATTTTTTATCAATAAGGTCATCATTGAGGATTTTAATAATCTCATTTTTTTATTTCGGACATTTTCAACTCTGCTTATTTACTGATAAGGATCATGTTTGGTAGACCTATCTTGTTAACTAAAGTTTGGTAGACTTATCTTGTCAGCTCAAAAGATATTAATTGTAATTAAATTATTTAATTGAAAATAGTAATTTTTATATATTTAATGAATTAATTTAATATGTAGTAAATTTAATCTATGTGTTTAAGAATCTTTATATAAAAAAGTGATTTATTATAGTAAGAAATTTGTTATTAATGAGTTAACATTTAATTTTAATGTTTAATGTGGATTTATATCAATTTTAATTATTTCCTTACAAATTATCAAATTACAATGAATCCTGGTTAAAACAATCATTTTATTTGATATTTTATATTTTAGATATTTACTATTACTTTAAGGCACATATTTTTACCACAACCCCTCCCTCAAATTCACTTTACAGTGATCACATGAAAATAAAAATAGGACATAGAAAGATAAATAATTGTAGAATATAAAAGGAAGTAAACAAATGACAATGAAGACATACTGGCATGAAAAAATATAACAAAAATAGAAGTAAACATCATATTTGAATCACATACCTGTCATATAACAATGACGTAAATCACACAAATAACATAAAAGGTCATAATAACTGCACGAAATTTAATAACACATTTCACAGGTTCATAGAAATACAAGTCACGGAATCTCAAAAATAAAACATAAATAATATAAAATGCAGTAACATAAGAAAGGAAAACATTTAAAACGCCAGACCTCTCATCCCACAACATGATCAATGTCATCATTATTCTCTTCCATATGATGACTTGTATCCCCATTGAGGTGAAATGACAGTGCATCTGGAAGTTGGGCAGTGTTAGGCCAGTGGTACTGCTGGCTATGTCAGATCATCTCACCTATAGTAGAGTTGACTTGTACCCGATATGCATATTGTTTATGGTGCTGGTCAATGTATTATTCAAAATGATGGCCCATATCATATTGCTGCAGTTGAATGATTGATGTATCATCACTCAAGCATCCAACCTCAAAATTGAAGAAATTGAGGAAGAAGGTCAGATTGGGAGGGGGCATGCTTAGAGGAACCCTCCCTTTCTTATATGAAGTTTTACCATATAAAGCAAGAGTATCATTGTTCATGTACTTAATGAGATTCAAGTGCTCCTCCTAGTTCTCACTTTTAAACTTAGCTTTCACACATAAAACATAAATCACAGAGGAGTGTCCAACTTATATCTTTGTTGTCCTCTTAATAATATTATAGATGGTAAGGTTGGTAACACTCCTTTTATCAATAAACCATTTTGTATAAATGAAATAATTACGAACATCCCTATTCTGCATCACCTCACTGATATTAGTCAAAGGAAGGAATTTAGCCAAAATAAAATAATGTTAGCCTTCAACTCAATATTCAAATCAGTAGAAGAAAAGTTAGCTAATTTATCATCATGAATGCAGAAGTGGCCTTAGGAATTAGTCAAAAAGGTTATGATTCAATGAAATTAGAATCACATGAGACAAATTAAGAATATTCATACTCAAGAATATTAGAAAGTCCAAAAGGTGAATTGATTTTTTAAGAGCTAAAATCAAATTAATTTTCTCTAAAGAACACTTTTTCTTCCATTTGTTCCTTAGCATTGGCATATAATTCATGATCAACTGGAATAACTACAATCCCCATCTCAAAATAAAGTTTCTCTCTTCGTCACACAACCAAACCCTCTATTTTACCCACAGTTTGAAGAAATACTCTCTCTAGTAGAAGCTTTTTTGAAAACATGAAATCATTTTATCGTGTGGTTGCCTCGATACTAATAAAAATTTTAACATCAAGGGTTTGTTAAGCATTTCCCTTCCTTAATTTTAGATGCCATGGAGATCAATTTGAGAAATAGATGAAGGCGTATAAATCAAAAACATGTGGAAATGAAGAAAAATATAAGAGAAAATATTTGGAACCAAGTTATTCCAAAGACTCCCTCCCTTCTTCTTTCTATTTCTATCAGCAGCTAGGGAGACTCCCTCCCTTCTTCTTTCTATTTCTATCAGCAACTAGGGTTGCAAATAAGCAGCTAGGGTTACATGAAGTGGAAATGAAATGGAAGAGGTGTTTTTATAGGAAAAATGAGTGGTATCACGACTACACTAGGGCATCGAGATGCCACATAGACTTGGAAAATTGAATGGGGTGAAACCACGTAGGCACGGAAGGAAGCATTGTAATGCTAAGGGGTGGCACGGTGGTGCTTGGATAATGTGGGGGTAGCGTTGTGACTCTAGGGTAAGATGAGATGGTGTTTAGTGTATATTTCACACAAATTACTTTATCCAAGTCCACCTAAGGAACACACATCAAACTAAAGCATACAAATCAAAATAATGCAAATAAATAAGCAAAAAAATAATAAAATAGCATTTAGGTTGTCTTATAAAAAGTGCTTGATTTAATTTCCTTAGTAAGACAATGTCAAATCCTTAATTGGGGTGTCCTCAGTGAGCGATCTCCATCTAAATAAGGAATTAATCTTTTTTCAATAAAATTTAAAATACTGGTCATGTTTCTATCCTCAACAACAATAACTCTAAATGCATAAACCTTCACTACAATGAATGGATCATATCACCTAGACCTTAGTTTTTCTGAGAATAATTTTAATCATGAATTATATAACAAATATTATCGTCAAGAATTGAAATCTTTCATAATGAGCTTCTGATAATGCTATTTTTCTTGTGATTTTTATAAATTTTGGCATTCTCATAAGCTTACATTTAACTCATTCAACTCATTCGACAATAATAATCTTTTCTCTGTCAAGTCCTTGAGATTATAATTAAATTTTTTGATTGTCCAATAAGCATTATGCTCTATTCTTTTAGGCAAGTGGTAGATTTTTTTTGAAATATCAACCTACAAAGTGACACACCTATGTGATTTTTAATATCAGTCCTATAGGTCCATAGTACATTATCCAACATAAATGACTAATTCTTTCTACCAGAGTTAACAATTTTCTCTAGAATTATTGATCTCCATATTTGACATTTCTGCTAAAATATTAGTTTGAGGGTGACAACAAGTAGAAATTTTATATTAATTCCAAATTTTATAATTAGCATCTCAATTTTTTTTATTAAAAAAGTGAATCCCTCGATCACTGATACTAACTATAGGTATTCTAAATCTGGTAAAAATATATTTCTTTAAGAATTTCTTAACAACTTGTGAATCAGACCTAGGTATTGGCACTGCCTCAATTCGCTTTGAGACATACGCTACAACAATTAAAATATACTAGTTTCTTAGAGAGTGTGCAAAAGGTCCCAAAAAGTATATACCATAAATATAACAAATTTTGACTTCCAAAATGAAGGTTATGAACATTTAATTTCTTTTAAAAATATTGCATACCCTTTAACATTTAGCACATTGCTTAAGATTTATTAACATTCTTAAATTGGGTAAGCCAATAAAATCTCATTGTAATTTCTTAGAAGCAGTTCTAAAACCTTCAAAATGCTCTAAAAATCTTAATCATGACAAAGACTAATGATGCTTTCTATTTCTTCTAGGAGAACACAACTCTGAATTATTTGAATCTTACATCTCCTAAAAGGTAAGGTTCATCCCAAAAAGAGAATTTGATATTATAAACAATTTTCTTTATTTGATAATATGATAGATCATACGAATTGATTCCACTACTAAAGAAATTTATAATGTATGCATGATAGGGAAAATTTTAATCAATGATTGAAAAAGTGGTTTATCAAGAAAATTTACCTTCTTAAATCTCGATAAGTGATTAGTTACCTGATTCTTAGTATCTTTAATATCCACAATCTCAGTACCAATCTGTTATAATAGAAGTGTCCATTAGATCAAACAGGGTTAGGCTTCTTTCTTAGTTACAAGATATTTGATGATTGAATGGTCAGTGTAAACTTTGAATTTGATATCAATTAAGTAGGAACTAAATTTATTAAATATGATTGCTGGCAACTCTTTTTCATTTGTGGTGTTGTTTACTTGTGTTTCATTAAAAGTTCTACTAGTATAGTAAATGACATAAAAAACTTATCTTTCCTTTGACCTCACACAACTCCTACAGTAAAATCACTAGCATCACACATTAGTTCAAAATAATCAAAAGGAAACTCCAAATCAAGTGCAACTATCATGAGTGTCGTGATTAAATTTTTACTTTAAAAGTTCAAAAGTTGTAAGACGATCTTCATTAAAACCAAAGGGCTGATCATTCTCTAAAAAATGACTCAATATTATAGAAAATTTAGAGAAATCCTTAATATCTCTTCTATAAAAAGTTGCATGCCCTAAGAAAATTCTAATCCTTCTGACGGAAGTGGGAGTGAGTTGTTTTTCTATAAATTAGATCTT
>NW_018164536.1:2354981-2355646 GCF_001263595.1 Phalaenopsis equestris
TATATATATATATTAACAAATGCATGTACAACTAATTCCTCGTTTAAGCAGTGTATATTATATATAAATATTCTTATTTTAATACGAGTCATGTTTTAAACATATAAGACAACATACAAATGCTAACGAAGCCCATAAATATTGTTAAAAATGTCATCAATATTATTTATTTACGACTAATTCTCCATTACTAGAGACCCGTTCCGTTACTTGTCGGGAGACACGTGGCCGAATGCTGACCTCGTCAAACTCCATAGATCACCGTCATCCTCTCCTCCGCCCCCAGTCGTTGTGGGGAAGAAAGGGCAGCCATCCATGTCATAAGCAACGCACCGGTCGAGCACGGCCCAATCACCTAACCCGGTCTCCCTAGAGTTATAGACCGATAACTCCGATTCGGTCGGTTGAACCGGATGTGCGGTCCAGAGAAGGGTTCCAATCGGCCGGGGTTGTCTTGGGTGTTGTTGGCCGCCGGAGTGATTGTGGATGCTGGATTTGGCAGCACGGAGTTCATCGAGAGAGCTATGGCTGCTTGAATGAGAAATATGAGGCGGCATGGAGTCACCGGTGAAAGGCAAGCGGGTGATTTGGTCGTTGATGAGCTTGCGGGTGCTCTTCTTCTTGAAAACTCGGCATATCACCCATCCGTCCTCTTGGGCAAACTG
>NW_018164536.1:2355746-2358799 GCF_001263595.1 Phalaenopsis equestris
AATTTAATTATTTGGAGTCAAAATAAGTCGAACACAAATCTATAAATTTTTATTCATATTCAACTCGTAAGAATTATTCATCAATAATAAACCATTTCGACAGCTCCTTTTATTAATTATGGTGCTTCCCTCTCACATGGGCCCTCCGAATCTCGGAGCTATTTGTCTTGTGGGCCGACCATAAGGATCCAATGATTCATTCTAAAAAAGTTTTCTGGACAGCTTGTTTGGAAGGTTTCTTAGAGCCCAATGAACTGTGTATGTATCATTATTTATTTTTTATTTTTTATAATAAAATGAAAAATCAACCCGAAAGGGATCGCGACTGAATGTTAATGAAAATAAATATTAATTAAAAAAGGGCATTCAAAAGCAAGTTATCTCCTTCTTATGTATTTATATACCTAAATTTTGTTTTTTTTAATACATACAATTAAATTTTTCAAAATACATAAAAAATATTACTATTTTAACTCAAAAAAATATAAAATATGCACTTTTTTTAAATTTTCATATTTACATGCATGACACTCTGATTTATAATGTGATATAAAAAGTATCACTTCTATTAACTTTTTTTAATTACGAAATATATCTTTTTCATGCAGAGGTTCACGGCACCAAAGCGTTATAAAGGTAAATATGAAAGTTTAGATGTTAAATATGTAAATACCAAAGAATTGTGTGGTATGCATGTAAATTTCCCATTTATTGTTTTATTTTCATCATTAAAGAAAATTATTGACGCTGGATTATTGATTGGCGACACCGGCAATGTGCCATTATGTTTGAGAAGCTTTTGCCTCCTTATAGTACGTCTTCGTTCATTTCTTCAGGAAACTTGTGGCTAGGAAATATTTGAATAGCATATATAACTTTTTTAATTTTGGGAAGATTTACATAAGTATCATTTAAATTTTATAAATTTACATATCTAACACCTCTAGTTTAATTTTGTACATATATTACCTGACCTACATTTGAAGAGGTGTATTTAACTTTTTAAAAGTTAAAATAACGTTACTTGATATAAAAAATTTAGATGCTATAAATATAAAATGTAAAATTGGAGTGTTACACGCACAATTGGGTGGAAATAATGGACATGCTCCCTAATTTTAAGTCTTATTTTATTTATCCATCTAAAATTTATGTCCTCCATTAAGATTACTTTAGCCAACAAATTGAATATTTAGGCTTCAGTTATAAAGCTTTGAATTCATGATAGGAGTGTCAAATGGGTTTGTGGGTCAGGATTGAATTTGACATTAAATTAAGACTACTAAAAAATGGTTTGACCCGAACCTGGCACAAAAATTAAACGGGTCAGAAAGTTCAACACAAACTCGTCTATCTTCAACTTTTCGACTTGAACGTAACCCATATAATCCGTTTAGCATAAAACATTGTAACTATTCAAGTTAAGTTCGAGACCAATTTACGTCAATTTTAGGTCAAATCTAAGTTGGCAAGTGGGTCAACTTTAAGTCAATTTTGGGTTAGAGGGTCTGTTTCGTGTTGGCGTGTGAATCTGAACTTGACCCAAAAAATTAAATGTGTTAGTATTCCTAACTTAGACCACACCAAAAAATTTTTCAAGTCAACCCGTTTTTGGGTCAAGTTGACATGTCGGATAAATTTTTTGCATCACTACTTCAAGACATTATATATGCCAATAGGTATGATTTTGTGATTAAAGTCCAATAGAAAAAATTCTGTTCGAAAATGTAATATCCTCGCAAGGTAGCTGCTATTTAAGCATATTCCTGTAATGTGATTAAATATGTTAATAATATTATTATTATTAATCTTTATATGGTTACAAGCTTTTTTCCATCCAAATTAATCACCCAATGCAAATTTACCAAAAATATTTCTTCTATTTTGGTTAGAAGTAGGAGTAAATTTGCATGAATTTAAATTTGAAATTAGGGCTCATTTGATTTTGAAATATGTTTTTATAAGATGGATTTATATGCATATCACATTTTTATATGTAATTACATATCTACTTTGTAAGTGTTGAGAAATTAGAGCGAAGAAAAACAAGAATCGACACAAATTCAAAAGAACACACACGGATTTAACGAGGTTCGGCAAGGATGTCTACATCCTCGGGAGCAGAGCAGCGACTTCCTTTTCAATATTCAGAAAAGAATACAGAATATAATATTCAGCTCTCTCAAAGACCTAGGATTGCAAACATGCTTATTTATAATCATAGAGTAAACCTTACGGTACATGGTACAATATGTAATTCTCAAATTACACATGTATCGTATAACCCCAACCCACATAACGTAACTTCCCGATTTGGACAAATTCTTCAGCTCGGCTCCGCATCGTTCCAGTGTCTGTCCCTATATGGTATATGAGTCATACCATAACAGTAAGCTTTGCTATCTCCTTTTTTTTTTCTAAAACCAAATATTTCAATTGCAAAACAAACACTACTACTATTTACATATAAATATATATATATAAATGTAAATACTAGTAGTGACTTTAGTGTGCTTTCAACATTTGGTTTTAGAATATAAATATAAATATAAATATATAGATTTTCAAAACTAGCACATTATATTATCTCTAACGAAACCATCCTTAGACATCAAAAGACAAAAACAATGCAATAAAAATATCCACTCTAGTGAGTCTTTAGTAAGTTCTTTGGTACAATATATGATTTAAAAATTAGATGACACCTTACTACTATTTGCAAAATCTGCCTTCTTGAGAGTTGCTATTTGCTGTGGAGCGTTAAGATTGTTTATTTTTCCATCTAAACCCTTCAATGATAATTAAGTTCAAGTGAAAGGCAGAAGATACTGGCTGGCTATCCCAAATATTCCCCGGATGTTATCTTCAGAATAATCATTTGGTAAATTTTTAACAAGAACTGTTCGTGCCTTTTCATCCACGAGTTTGAACATGGGAAGTAGATGCAGCCATTTCACTCTTTTTCCATCAGAGCTAACAAGTAGGGAAGAAATCCTCGGAGCACCCTTCATATGAGTAGGGCTATCAAAACGGCTCGTTGTTCGCGAACAGCT
>NW_018164536.1:2358990-2359663 GCF_001263595.1 Phalaenopsis equestris
ATATATATATATCTTTGATGAGTAGTATTTTTAAAAAACTTAAATGACTACAAGGCTACAAAGATTTATAATCAATTAAAAGTATTAATTAAAAAAAATAGAATAAAAATTATTAATTTAGATTCAAATGATACTTTAAATCTTGCCCCAATCTTTAACATCTTATGACTACATGCTTAGGGTTGTCAAAACGACTCTTTGTTTGTGAACGGCTAATGTTCAGCTCGCTAAGCAAACGAGTCGAACACGAACACACTTTCTTAGCTCGAAATATAAACAAGCACGAGCACGAGCTGAGTCTGGCTCTCTCGTGTTCGGCTCGTTTACACCCCTACATATGAGGCAGATCCTTGGTGAGCTTATTCATCTTTATAAATGATGAGATAAGTGAAATTGGAACTTACCCATCCTTGTCTTTCCTCGCTTAGACAGAAACACATTGTTGGGAAGATTTTCGTTTAGACAGAACCTTGTCACACGATCTTATCAAATAGGTCATGATGAAGGGAGGCAGCACAAGCAGAAAATGAATTGTCTTGGGTAACATGGTGTGAACGCAGAAGAATCGCCGGTTGCCGGAGGAGGGGAGGAGAAGGAGTCGGCTCTAGGATTAACATGACAAAAAGACTCGATGGTGGCCGACCCTTCTCCCCCTGCACAAATATATATATAT
>NW_018164536.1:2359673-2367521 GCF_001263595.1 Phalaenopsis equestris
ATATAGTTATAGAAAGAAATGATCTCATGATCAATCCAAAATTACCAAAGTGGGGACCAAGCTATGATTCTAACAAAATGTAAATCTAAACTATCCCTATAAACCAAAAGTTTCAGATCCATAAACAAAAAATCATCCACAAAAAAGGAAGGTAAAGATGCACCAAACCTGGCTAAAAGATCAGCTTGACGATTTGCATATCTGTATATTTATGACCATTTCAAGTTTCAATAAGGGCGAAGTTGAGTAATCTTCTTCCAAATGATTACTACCTACCACAGACAAATATGATTCTCTGAGAAAGCATGCAAAACATTTGAAGCCACTACAAGGTTGTGCAACTTCAATCTCCTTGCCAACATCAATATATAAAGTACAGCAGCGAATTCAACATACAAAGGTGAAAAAGGGAGGTACGGTTCGACAAAGGTAAATAAACATTTCCCATTAGCATTTCCGAATATTTCTCCCACTCAAACACTAGCAAGTTTACAATTTCCATCCACATGAGCATTCATAAGAGACAATTCAAGTTTCTCCCATCTGAAAACAATTGGATGCAGTGTTTGCCTAACAGAGAAATCCTGAGAAAGTAGAAAATTCTCCATATTCATTATCTAAGGGTTCTGTGTATGAAAGATTTGATAATTATGATTCTGTAAACTAAATTTAGATCCTCTTGGTGCTTCCTATTGTTCCTCTCCAGCCATTAAAACCAATAGCAAAGTACAAGAATTAAACTTTGGAGATGTCTTGGATTGTTCTTCCATTGCCAGCATTCCAAACAATTTTGCTTAGTGGTATAACCATCGCTTGGCAGAAAAATATTAAAGTTGGCATAAGTTCCTCCAAAACAGTGATAGAGAACCTGCACAGGGAAAAAATATGTAAGATTTATTCCTCCTCTTACCTGCATAGTAGACTAATGGATGGGATTCTCAGTCCTTTGAGCTTCAGAATCTTATCCACTGGTAGAAGTTTGAACTGAAATCTCCAAGCAAGAAACATTGATAAGGTTTCAAAAAATTGTTCCATAAGCTGTCACCTTGTCCCTGACTTTGGTTCCCATTAAGTTTTTTAGTCAAATTGAGGTGTGCCTGCTGTTTATTGTGCATCTTGTTAGTCGTAGTTTTGTCAAAAGATATAGAAACAATATAACTCACTTGTTTTTAGATAAAAGGTCCCGTACTTTGTACTCATTCAATTTCTCATAATACCATAGATTACACACTTTCAAATTATCAGAATTATCATTTCTTGAGTGCCCCTTTAGAGGTCCAATTAAAGTGCAATCATCTAACCAAAATCCAATACGTTCATCCCTAAGTTCCCAGGTAATCAAATCTACAACTTTTTGTTTAATTTTCAACATTTCTTTCCACACCAAAGAATCTCCTAAATTAGCATTAATTAGCAATGTAAGTGAATGTTGGAAATTCTTGAAGTTCATGAATTTGGCCCAAAGTCTTTTGATCTTATTTTTATCCAAATTTTGTAGTAGTTTATCTCCAAAGATTGCATAAATGCTTTGAAACACAAACCATACTACTTCTTAGTTTTGTATAGCCTACTCCAAAAATTACAATGGATTCCTTGGTTATGCCCAACCCAAATAAAGTTATTGAAAATTCTTTCCACTTTTGATTACATGTTAGATGTCATATTAACAACATGAAGAATGTATAAATATATGGTTGTTAAAAAATTTGGAGGAAGAGTGAGTCTTCCATAATGTGATAAAAAAGAGTCCTCCCACTCTGATTTCTTTACTGAATTATACGTAGCATGTAACTAAACATCAGATTTCTGTTCTTCATAATGTTCAGCTTGAAGCCTAGATATTTTAAGGAGAAATTACTTTGAAATCAATGTTTTGCTTTTCATTAGAATTCCTTTACTGAGGTAAAACTCACATATTCTTTTATTAAAATTAGTACCTGACATCTTTTCAAACTCTAAGTATTCTAAGAAGTTTTTTTTTATAATAAATGTACTCATTTTGCAGAAAATAATAACACCATCACCATATGCTAGGTGGGACACAAAATCATTCACTCTAACTTTGAATCTAACATTGGAGTGAGTGTTATAATATTGATTGAGCATTTTGGATAAGTAATTAATATCTAAGAAAAAAGTATTGGTGAAAGATAGTCACTTTGTTTCACCCCTACTAGATTTGAATTGTCCATAATTTGGAAAACTACTAAGAATTGAGTAGAGGTTATTGTCAAGTAGCATCATAATGAGATCACAAAGCTCCTTAGTGAACCCATGGCTTTAAGCACATCTATAATTAATTTCCAGTAAATACTATCATAAGATTTTTTATGTCAAGCTTTAATATGCCATTTCCAGCTCTGCAAGGGGTTTCCAACCATGAGAACAACTTTGGGTGATAAGTACATTATCAGTGATGTTTCTATCAGTAGTGAAAGCACTTTGTTGTGGGCTGATGATGTCATCTAGGATTGGATGCAGTCTCTTTACTATGATTAGATATATAACCTTGGAAACAACTATTATTAGACTGATTGGCCTAAAATTTTCCCATATGTACTTTGAAATATTCCTTGGGAAGCAATTCTATAACAAAGATTCTGAATTACTTGTGGCGATGGGCACCACAAAAAAAACTTTGAATGGCTGTGATTAATAGAGGTTTAATGATATCCCAGGCTTCAAGTTAAAATGCATATCATGTGAAACCATTATGACCTACTACTTTATTGACATTAATAATGTTGACCTCAGTTTAGTCAACCCTATTACCTTGGGCTTAAGCTTGCTGGACTTCATTTGTGCTTGGTCTTGAGCAAACACTAACATAAGAAATTATATTTTTAACTTAACGAGAAT
This sequence comes from Phalaenopsis equestris, assembly GCF_001263595.1. Classification (NCBI taxonomy): domain Eukaryota; kingdom Viridiplantae; phylum Streptophyta; class Magnoliopsida; order Asparagales; family Orchidaceae; genus Phalaenopsis; species Phalaenopsis equestris. Next base: position 2,362,533 of record NW_018164536.1, read on the forward strand.
ATATTAATATTAAAATAATCTTCAAACCACACTCAATTTTAACCAAACTCAAAGATAAACCTAAATTTAGTTTTAATTTACGAAACCCTAGGATTTTTATTTTCTCATTTGAGGCTATTGCAAGACTCAAAACTTCACTTTGAAAAATGCTTATGGATTATTATCACTTATAAATACAATGCAAATAAGCTTGGTGATCGTTTGAAATATTTTTTTTGCATAAAACTGTGCTAGTAAAGTTTTCATGCATGTTTTTGTAAACCCTAAAATTATCATTTTCTTTCATATTTTAATCTAATGATTAAAATTGATTTATGTTGGTTGCATGATCTTCATATTTATATATGAAAATTTTGCAAACCAATTTGGTGGTCATTAGACATCATTTATATGTAAGATTGTGCACATAGAGTTCTAATGCAGGAAAATGGTCATTATTTTTTAAAACAAATTTCATCATTACATCTGTATGATTAAAAAATTTTACATGAGTCCCTTTATGCTTAATTTTGACTCCTTTTGGGTATCTTCTGACTTAACAATAATCAGGAGATAAAAATGATAACTTCGATCATAAAATGATGAATTGACACAAACTTACTTAAAATGACATCATATCATCCCCGGAGTTCAAAAAATATTATTATAAATTTAAAAATACACAATTTGAAAAAAAATAAAACAAAACAACATTTTTCTCAAAAATCACTATTTTCTCTCTTGCGAGTTTGAGCCCGCATTGACTGATCTTATCTTTTTCTTGTGCTTGAATTAGAAAAAACCACAAGGACCATTTAATTCAACATATTTTATTTATTAAATAATTCCAAGTTAATTTTTGGCTAAAACCAACTCCCAACCATCTTGTAACAACATCTCCAATCATTTAGCCACTTGGAATGTTTATATCTTTAGCTAGAGAACTCCTTTTTTTGATATGATTTGTACCATTATATTCCTTTGTTTGTACTCTTTTTAAATGATATATATTTTGATTATTTGATAACTACCATAACTACCTTTATAAATTTATCAAAATACCCCTCCACTTTGCCAAAATTACAATCATGCCCTGTTAATCCTATTCCTTCATTCATATTCATCTTAGGCACCACTTCATTAATCCATTGCCTCTCTTCCCATTGGTCCACACCTCCTTCGACCTTCTACCCTCCACATCATCATCAATCTTAAGCACCCATTTCAAATCTCCAACTCATCACTCAATCTTAACTTTCCAGTCACCTTAACCCTTTCCTCCCCCAAAGTAACCACTCCACTACACACTGCTTGGCCAAAATGTCCTCCAAACCCATCACATTCCGTTCTGATTCATTCTTCTCTCCTTCCCCTCTCAAAATCTCCCTTAAAACACCAAAAAAATCTAACCATCAATTCTCTTCTCCAAAGCAAAAAAAAAAAAAAAAACTAAGAGCCCTTATCCATTAATCTCTCTTCCATTTTGTGAGAAAAGGACAAATAAAAAGGCAAGGAGGATCATTAAGTAACAGAAATCAACATTAAAACCATGGTATGAATTTTGTAATCATTTATTTTATTCAATTTTCAAACTAAACCATGTACTTTTTATGTTAGGGTATGGATTCCAAATCCACCATGAGATCTATGCATGTTACTCATTTGTGTTAAAAATTATCCAGCAAGTAATTTTAAAATTCCTCTATGTTTCTTATAAATCTTTCAAAATTTTTCATTTTACTCATAGTGCTTCAACCATGGTCATGTTGTATGTCTATTCTACATGTCTTTCATGATAAAAATTCAGGGTTTTACTTATTTATTTGTTCTATAACATAAGTGATACATTTTATCTAGGAAATTCATGGAGCCTTCATTATTTCAAGTGTCATCCTGTTAATTGCTTGTCTCTCCCCTTTAAATTCCAAAATCGAGCCACATTATGTATCTTCTAGGAAAATTTTTAGGGCTTTTATAATGAAGTGTTTTAATTTGCTTATGGAGCAACTTCTATGTCAAATTATGGGACCTTTATTTTAATTGTATTGCTTCATGTCTATGTGGTGTCACTTTAAGTATTTTGACATGTTTCCATGCCATATAAGCCAAAACCAACAAAGGAAAAGCATGTCTATATTAAATTCTTTGAATTTTCTTTATGTTTAGTGTAAATGTTAGTTTATCTTGATAAAATTCATAGGAGCTTTTCATTTTTATATGATTTTTTTATGTTGATTATATGTGATTCTCCTTCAATTTAGTAAATAGAAACCATTATCTCATGAAAATGCTAAAACAGAGACTCCCCTTAGGATTTTTCACTTAATCAACTCTTAAATCCCTCTAATTACACTCAATGAGTCCTAAAGAAAATTTAAAAACTTTAATTACCTAATTAACTCACAAATTTTACTTAAACAAAGATTTAATTAACTTTATCATCTTTAAATCAACCTAATTAATTTAGTGATTAATTAACAACATCATAAAAGTCAATAATGAATTTGTTAAATAAATAATCTCCTATTTAAATTATGAATTACTTGAATAAAACTTCAAAAAAATTAATCACACCATAATTGTTTAATTTAATAATAAATTTACTTAAATAATCAAATTGTTTATCATTTAAGTTTTTAATAATTATATTGAAACCATTCATCATTTAAGTTATAAATAATGAAATTGAAACCTTAATTCATTCAAACAAATCATTTAAAATCTAATGAAGTTATAAATAACGTAATGATAACATTAATTAAAATTTTAAGTATTTAATTAAATCAATAGAAGAGTAAACCCTTAAAAATTTTAATAAGGCTTACAAAGATTTTAAACCAATTAAAAAAATCAATGTAACTTAATAAAATAATCAAATAATTAATATTGTAAGACTAGAATTCAAATATTTAATGATTATGAGAGAAATACATGTTCAATTAACATATATGTGTAGGAGTAATATTATATATGTATGTATACAAGTGAATATATATATATATAGAAGGAACTTCATGTTCGCCAGAGCCGAATACCGCTTTCGCCTCCATCTTTCATATATATATATACACACACATATACATACACATATAAATATATATAACAAACATATAGAGATATACATACATATACATATATACATATATAGAGATATACATATATGTATGTATATCTCTATATGCTTGTTATATATATCTATATGTGTATGTATATGTATATGTATGTATGTATGTGTGTGTGTATGTAATACATATTAAAGTTTAGTTCTGAGTTATGTAAATAAATAAGAATTACTTGGTCTGCATGTAAATTGATTTTGTGCAATTATGACAAGCAAGGTCCCAATGTTATTTATTATTTATATTGCATAATTCGTGAATTTACCATCAGTTTCAGATAAACGGTATGCATGGGTAAAATTAGAATCTAAAAATCAAAATCGGAGGATGTGATCTCCTCCTAACTTCGCGATCTTGCAAATTTCGACGACGCGGCGAATGTGTTAAAAATACAATACTCATGCCATAAGGGTTCCGTCTCCATCATTACAACTAAACACCTAGAAGAAAAATAAAACAAATATCTTACAGGTATACCAGCAAAAAGGAGACCCAAAAAATAAAGTATACCAAGTATGTGTATCTAATAAAGAGACAGTGTGAGTCGTATAAACAGGGGCAAAGAAACACGCACTTCTGAAGTCCAATATAGCTGAAGAAATAGCCAAGCCATATGTGAATCCAAGTCTAGACATCAGCAGTTTTCCAATTGTCGAGATCCCCCAATCCAGAGCAAGAGAAAACAAGTGGTACTCGTGTATATGAACACTTAAGTTTGCAATTAAAACTATAACCACGCAGCCCAACTTTATTTATATGCACAGAATTCTATTAGATGAACAATAAGAACCTAAGGCTGATCCTCAGAGGAAATTAAACCCAATAATGAATGAAATTGTTAAAAAAGAAATTTTAAAATGGTTAAATGTTGGAATTATATATCATATTTCAGACAGTGCTTGGGTAAGTCAAATTCACTGTGTTCCAAAGAAAGGAGGAGTGACTGTTGAAGAAAATGAGAAAAATGAATTAATACTATTAAGATAAGTTATTGGTTATGCTATTGGGGCTGTGTTAGGACAAAGGCACAAAAAGTTTTTAAAGTAATATATTATACTAGTAAAACTCTAAATGATGCTCAAATTAACTATACTACTACTGAAAGAGAGTTACTCGCTATTGTTTATGCCTTTGATAAATTTAGACCTTACTTAATTGGAACTAAATGTATAGTGCATACAACTCATTCTGTTATTAAATACTTGATTCAAAAGAAGGATGCTAAACTAAGATTAATTAGATGGATACTTTTATTGCAAGAGTTTGATTTTACTGTAGTTGATAGAAAGGGAAATGATAATCTGCTGACATTGCAATAATAAAGAAAATTCATTCATAATGCGAAAGCATATTTTTGGGATGAGCCTTATTTATATAAACAATATAAGGATCTTATTATGAGTAGATGTGTACCTTATGAAGAAACTGATCTAATCGTTGAAAGATGGCATGATACTGAATTTAGAGGACATTTTGGAACGAATAGAACTACATATAAGATTTTGCACGTGACCGCGACTTTATATATGCTTAAAAATATAAGATAAATATGGATGTAATAAATATTCAATAATTGTAAAGTCACACTTATCAACACAAGTAAAGTAATATAGAGCTCTAATGGAGTTCTAGATATCGATCCCACATGGAGTGGTTTAGAATTACGAACTAAGATTTTAGAAAAAGTAATACTTTAATCACAACAACGATGTTCAATTTGTTTATCTTTCACTAATAGGCAATTGCAATAAATGTAGAATTTTAATAACTATTAAATAACAAATGATACTAATGAGGGTTTAAATGTGATATTCAATATAAGAAAGCATCCTTCTCCTTGTGAAGAAATTATAGTGAATGGATAAAGTGAATTGGTTCAAATTATATTGTG
>NW_018164536.1:2367983-2368601 GCF_001263595.1 Phalaenopsis equestris
GAAGTTCCTCTGAATCTCTTCCTTTCTTTACAGCACACAGAATTCCTCTTCGAAGTAGCAATGAGGAAGAAATCTCTCACTTTCCCTCCACTCTTACAATCTCTCGAAGAATCCTCACACTTTTTACACTTTAACAAACACTAATGGAACATTTCTAACCTCCTGGAACTTTAGACTCTCTTTCAGTCCCTTTCTTCTCCATCAATTTTTGGCCAAAATAATCTTTTAAAGTTGTGGATGAGCTTTCCCAAGAGTTGCTTAAGCATCCCTTCAAAATTTGGCCTTATCTAAGGCCTGATGGGGCATAACCACCGAGCTCGCCGTCGGCGACCTAGAGGGTGTCGTCGGTGGACCTTCATAATGAATTAATTCTTGAGTCTCGGGAAAATCTCGCCCATGGCGGGGTCGATGGCGCCGTCGGCGCCCTAGTTCAATTCTGCACATTTTGGTCCTTTTCGCTCCAAATTGTACCTTTTCTAGTTTTCTAAGACTAGTCAATAGGAAAGTCCTATGGCTAGACCTAAGTTACTAAAGAAGTTTTCTAGACCTCAACCAAAAGTGAGGTCAACATCAGTATAAAATCTGTATGAAAATCTCAACATATTTTCCTCTGGTCAA
>NW_018164536.1:2368701-2374922 GCF_001263595.1 Phalaenopsis equestris
TGATCGGTAGAGACCGGCAGGTGGTGGTTGACGGCCGTCAGCGGTGATCAATGGTGGTCGGAGATGATCGATGGCGATCAGTGGCAATCAATGGTAGTCGACAGCAAACGACTGTGGCAGGAGTGATGCTTGACTTCAGCTCCTTCTCAAAGCTTCATGTTTTTTCTCCATCCTCGAGATCTCATTTCCCCTCATGAGATGAATGAGGCTATATTTATAGTATTCTAGGTGCAAGTAATGCAGTAATGTGAACCACTTTGATCGCATCGATCAGAGAGCTTTCTTCAATTAAACAATGTTTGATGGACATTTGAGTATTTTAACAATGTCAGAATTGAGCAATCTTAGGCTTGCTAGATTCGTCTTGTCGAGACGGTCTATTCGACTATAAGCTTGCTAGATTCAACATTCGTTTGACCATCTAAATATGTCTGCAAATCTTTCAAGTGTAGTTTAATGACTTGATCTAAACTTGATTTAACTAGGATTGTATCTAGAATTGTATTAATTTTGATATCATTGGGTCTGTCTCATCGAGCCGATCAATTTAACTATATATTTGCTTAAATCGGAGCTCAAGATGACTCTAAATTGAAGCTTGAATATTTCTTGTTGAAAAGATTGTCTTCAGATCCGTGTCATGTTTTGAGATTCATGTTATGCCTCGAGATTCAGGCCAGATGATAATTTGTTGATGGCATATCAAATATCGCGATTATAATTTTTAAAAAGTGAAATACATATCTTATATATAAATAAAAAGACATATATAAAAACTAAAATTTAAGTATTAGATCTATAAATGTAATTGAATGATAAGCAAATAATTTTCATAAAATTTAATATGGCCACAAGGTGACAATGTTAAATACTTCAATGTTAAGCTTTGGAGCTAGATCTAAGCATTGCATAGGTAGCCCATCACGCTCTCTATAAGCGCTCTTGCAACGGGCAGACTTGGCCACAAAATTTTACATAGAAACTGGGCTCACGCTCGACCCAAGCCTACTTTTATCTTGTCAAAGCCTAAATCAGCCCTGCCCACGCCAAGCTTGACCCACCCAATACCTTAATACACGCTATTTTGTGCACAAATATGATTCATGCAATATTTTTTCTTCTTATATTTAGGCATCTTTATTTGCAATATAATTTTATAAAATTATTATTATTATTATTATTATTTACAAATATTATTTTGATGTAAAAAATAACATTCAAAATAAATTGCAGGATAACAATATTACCATTTTTTCCCCCAAAGAATATGTATTTCTAATAATGATGAATAACTACATTGAAAATAGACAAACTTCATGCGATATATTTATTATATAAATAAGAAGGAATCCCTTTAAAATAAAATCTTAAATAACATTTTTTTTTTTTTTTTTTTTTTTTTTTTGTTTTGACAAAACAACTTTTTACCGGTTTTTATTTTTAAAGCTGCAACTAAAGCTGAGTTTGCCCCAATCCTCATTAAATGTGGTAGTTATTAGAAAACTGCAGTCTGATTTGATCAAAAAACAATCTTATAATAGTCACCGCGGTTTTTTAATCCGACTGTCTGGACCCTTAATGTGCTATCATTGCGTTAAGGAAAACATTTGATTAGTATAGAATTTCTTTTCTAAATTTAAGTTATTTTAAACCAATTGAAGGCTTGATTCAAACATTAAGTTGTTAAAAGTATGATTTTTTTTCTTTCACTCAAATATAACATCTTTTACTTGTATGGCAAATTTTTAAAGTCAAATATTAGGATCCATTAAGATTATTAAATTGTCATCATTTTTGTTAACCGCTAACTTTTAATTTCGGGTCATTTAGGCCAAACGATCATTCCTTATTTTGAATTACATTTCAATTTGATGAGAACTGCCCCCCTTTAAAATTTTGAGTTGCGGCTATTTTTTAAATATGTGGATTCACAGTTGATGCATCTCAAAAAAATATTTTCGCGTAGCACGGATCTTAATGTATTTTTTTAATAATCAACATTTTAGATTCAAATTCAAGAGAAGAAAGTGTCTTGATTTCGGCAAATTTATAGACAAACTGACATTATGGACAATACAAACCTGATCGTATCAAAGTACGATCAATCCAAGCCCAATCAAGAAGCCCATGCAAGCCATTGAAACCATTTGGAAGTTTTGGATCATCAATTGAACAGTCACATGAACTCCAAATTTGATGCATTTATAGTTAAATTGAGCATCTCGATGAAAGGAATCCAACGAACAGAAGCTCACTCAATTTCGATGTCATTATGATACTCGAATTGTTAAAAAATATTTATAATCAAGAGCAAATAGTATGAGTTGTTTCATCAAGTGATTGGGAAATTTATTCGGCAAAAGCCAGAATCCTCTCCCGTAGAGACTATAAATAGACCACATCTATTTACTTGAAAGAGGATAAAAGAAATATTTGAGTGGCTATTCTAACTTGAAGACTACTCGATAATTTCTTGCCTCTGTAGTCCCCAGCCACTTGTTGGCAAGTTTCGACCACTGCTCACCTACCTGTCGTAGGCGACCCCTGCTTACAAACACCGTATTCAGAATATGGTGACACCAACAACTGATGTATTTGATGTAAAATAATAATACAACTATCAAAGTTGTGAGAAAACGATAAACATTTATACTTACACAGATATAGTGGGACATTGTGATTGGGCAAGATCTTGTGATTTTCTTTTTGAATTTTTTTGTATAAAACTTCTTGATGTCATCTGATATTATTCTATTATATGTGTGTGTTTGATCTTCATGTAAAATTAAGACATCAAATTAGCACTATATTATCATAAACTTTTCAGCACAAAACAAATATGTTATTATTATTTATATTTCAATGAAGTAAAAGCCTTACTAAAAGTATAGCTTATTTTCATCATTCAATAATCGAATTGTGGCAGTTTACCGTTTTGGAGTCAGATAAAATTAAATACGTAAGAATTGTGATGTAGGTTTATAATTATCTCAAATTTAAATTTAAATTTAAATTAAAAAAAAATAATTTTAATTCATAAAATAAAATTTTAAATTTGTACATCTTTGCTTTTTTGTCATACAATTGGGCTACGACCCTGTATACACGGGAAAAAATTTGTGTATGTATGCGTACGCAGAGCTGCGTATGTCTGTAACCTACAAATAGGTTACAGGGAGGGTATTGGGAGGTTATAACCGCGTTATACCCCATGTAACATACATAAACCTTCTAGTAAGTTCCGCGCTTCTGTTTTTATATATTTGTAGGTTACAGTGGGTTACAAGGAGGTTACAGGGGGTATAACGCGGTTCTAACCCCCTAATACCCTCCATGTAATCTATTTGTAGGTTAAAAAAATATGCAGCTCTGCGTACGTCTACGCAAATTTTTTCTATATACAGGCATCCCTGCATTCTATGAGGTAATCATTGAAATGCATATGCACTCACTGAAACAATCTACTTCTAATTTTAATAATGAACCAACTCCTCTTCAGCTTAGTTGTCAAATATTTAGAATTATTTAGTCATGTGGACAAAATAATATACATGTTAATTATTTTTATTTATAATTCACAATCTTTATCGATTGAGCATTTGAAGAAGTGGACACAATTCAGTCTTTAATTTGATCTAAGAAAATGAATAAATAACAAAAAATAAAGAAATTCGAAATTATAACGGTCAACCAAACTTATATTTTGATTTTTTGGTTTAATACAAACAATGCTTTAACTTAAAAATCTATGTTGATTAATACGCCCAACTCTTGTGGAAGGATGCTTATCATCACTCTATGCATAGTTATCTACATGGTGAGAATTAGTTTGGTCAAGTGCTACTTGTGTTTCATCACTCTTGACGAGCTTCCTAACTTGTGATTAAGATTGAAGTGAAACTCCATCAAGATTTTGGGGAAATAAAAGACTTTCCAACTCGTTATATTGTCAAAATTATGATATCATTTTGTCAATCACTTACCGATGAAAGTGGATTTATAATATTTTACGTGTGTGTAGATAAATAGATAGATGGATACTTAGAAAATTAAGATAGAATGAAGAATCACCTTAAAAATATGGGAATGAATATGAATGTATGTTTGAAAAATATTGATTGTAGAAGAAATGAGTCAGACGACTACCTCAACAGACCGACTAGCCACCTCGTCGAGTAGATCCAGCAATGAAAATATGTCAGATATATGAAAATGCGTCAAGGCATATGAAAGGTGCCAATGAAAACCAATAACTCACAAGAGCATAATGACTTATAACTCACAAGAGCATAATGAATGGTAACTTCTAAGGGACAATGATGTAATTTTCTAGTTCCCTCTAAGATTTATAAATAGGAAGGTCCGTTTCATTTAAGGGGGAGAGAAGTCATTTGGGCCTTCTAGCTATTTAGGCATCACTCTTTTCTTTTGTAACAAGATCTTTAAATGTATAAAGGGGACTCGAGAGCCTGGGGAACACCCCCACTTTGCCTTGCTGGGGGCAAATGCGGGGTCACTACTTCCTCTCTCTATCTCTCTCTCTCGCACTTTTTCCTCTTCCTCGCTCTCACACTCTATGCCTTTGACATGTAAACAGAATAAATTTGGATCAAACATTTGGTGCAATGAGCGTAGAACATGTCATCAGCAAGAAGAGGAGCAAAACCAATGAGAAACTGTTTAAAGGGATCTTTACCTAGGAGTGTACATAGGAATTTGCAAAGCATTAGATCCACAAGCTAAAAAAGTGTTTATCTGGCATCCTCTAACAAATAAAGGACTTATGAACTTCCCACGTATGATTGAGAATGACCATAAAAGAACTAGACGGGAACAGGCGAGTTGAGCACCCCACAGTCGAAGTTGCACTCACGAACCAACCGACCACCCATTTTGTTGCATCCTCCCACCTTCCGATCGACATGCTCACTCTCAATCCCGCAAAAATCCAATGTGTTGAAGGTCTATTGGAAGACCCGTTGTCTCGTCTGCGCTAATGCTTTCTTGACCTACCAACTCTCGCGGCCAACCCACTATTCTGTGCAGGAAGTCTTTCTTGATTAACCCACTGTTCCGAGCAGAAAAACTCATCTCTTAAACGACCTACTGTTCCGCGCCATAGGTCTCCTAGTCAACCCACTGTGCTGTGCTGATGGTCCTTTGAGCCAATTGGTTGTCCCGCTTCGGCCCAAAATCCCGCACTGAAGCTCTGCTAACCAACCTACCGTTATGAGCTTGAAAACTCTTTCCTTGGATAGCCCACTATCATGTGTCACAAGTCACCCAATCGACTCACTGTGATGTGTTAATAGTCCTCCACACTGGCTGGCTATCCCACTTTAGCACATAATCAAAGACTACAACTCTGCCAGCCGACTCGCCTTTCTGTGTAGGAAGTCACATAGCTGGCCACTTCTATTCCGTGCAATTTTTTGAGCTAGCTGTCTCACGATCGACCTTCTCCTTGTATGATTTCTTATGTCTGCCATTGCACGGCCGACCACCTCTATTCCACGCAATTTCCTGTGTGGTCTAACAACTTGCCTCCTCTCCTTATGATTTAATGTGTCAGCCATTGTATGGTCCGCCACTTCTATTCCGTGCAATTTTTAATACCAACTGTCTCACGATCGACATCCTCCTCGTATGAATTATTGCGCCAGTCGTTGCACTACCGACCACCTCTATTTGCACAATTTCCCTTGTCGGCCACCTCTAGCCCAGCTATGCTATTTTGATCATTCAGCTGTCCTCACCATGACACAAAGAAACCAGGTAAAAGTCAGACAGTCAAACAAAGGCCTGCCAAAAAATAAATAGTCTGATGGAGGTAAAATACTAAATCGAAGGTAAAAAGTAAATTGAAATTTTTATCTGCATGGTCATTATAAAATATCCTTACGTGTTTTTTCTTAAACATAAAAAACTCTTTTTTAGCGCAAGCAAAAAAATAAATGACTCTCATCTGAGGTGAGTGAAAAACAAAAAACTCCCCTCTAGGGTGAGCGAATTAACAACTCCTCTCCGGAATGAACAAATCAACAAAAAATCCCCTTCCGGGGTGCGCAAAAAATAAAAGACTCTCCTCTAGGGCGAACAAAAAATAAAAAACTACCTTCTAGGGGGAGCAAATCAAGAACTCCCCTCTACGACGAGGAAATCAATAAAAGATTCTCTTCCTAGGTGAGGAAAAAATAAAAGGCTCCCCCCCCCCCCTCGCC
>NW_018164536.1:2374990-2382589 GCF_001263595.1 Phalaenopsis equestris
TTTCCTGGTGGAGAAAAAAAAAAAGGCCCCCCCCCCCCCCCCCCTCCGGCGTGAGCAAAAATAAAAAAACTCTCCTCCAGTGCGAGCAAATCAACAATTCCTTTCTGGAGTGAGCAAATCAATAACTCCCCTCCAAGTTGAGGGAATCAACAACTCCCCTCTAAGACGAGCAATTTAACAAAAGAATCCTCTCCGAGGCGAGCAAAAAATAAAATACTTCCCTTCCAGGCGAGTAAAAAAACAAAAGTGTCACCTCTGGAGCGAACAAAAAACAAAAAACTCCCCTTCAAGGCGAGCAAAAAATAAAAAGCACCCCTCTAGGATGAGCAAAAAATAAAAGACTCCCCTCCGATGAAAGCAAAAAACAAAAGATTGCCCTCTGAAATGAGTGAATCAAAAAATTCATTCTAATGTGAGCGAATCAACAACTACCCTTCAGAGCGAGCAAATTAATTAACACCAATATTCATCATTCAGCTACTATCACAAATAAATAGCTCGGGCGAGAGAATGTCATAAAAAAGATGAAGACCAAGAAGATCGACCAAAGAACAGCTCCATTAGTTGATGGTCAGTTAGCCAACCAACAACACAGATCAAAAATCAACCCGAAAGACACTCAAGTGAGCACTTCAAGATTGTAGAAAATAGAGCTTCAAGAGACGCTGAAATCACGAGGGTAAAATTATTATATTTGAATTTTTGAAATTTTAAGTCTCTTATTCTTATCACAGATTCAATTTCAAAACATAGAAGACTTGAGAGCAATTATGTATGTTCAAAAAATGTTGACAGTAGAAGAAATCAGTCGATAGGCCACCCCAATCGATTGATTGGCCACCTTACCAGGTAGATTCAGCAATGAAAGGATGTCAGGTGTATGAAAAGGTGTCAAGGCATATGAAAGGTAGCAATGAAAACCAAAAACTCACAGGAGCATGACGATTGTTAACTCCTAAGAGCATAATAACTTGTAACTCCCAAGCGCATAATAACTTGTAACTCTCAGGGTCTATGATGTACTTTTCCAAATCCCTCTATGATATATAAATATGAAGATATTTTTCATGTAAGGAAAATGGAAGTTATTTGGGCTCTCTAGCCATTTAGGAATCACTCTTCCCTTCTTTTGTAACAAGGTTGAGAGCCTCGGGAACACCTCCACCTTGGTCTGTTGATGGCAAATCGTTGTGTCACTCTCTCTCTCACTCTCTCTCTCTCTCTCTCTCTCTCTCTCTCTTTCTCTCTCTCGCACTTTTTCCTCCCCCATAGTCTCACGTTCTATGCCTTAGGCATAGTCAACATGATAAATTTGGATCCAACAACAAATTCTCTAAGCGAGTATGAATATCTCTGACGAAACTTGAAAAAAAATTGACTTATGAAGTTTCCTCAAGTCGTTGAATATGAGCCAACTAAAATTGCATATTACCTCAAACTTTGTCATTATTCACTAAAGCTTTGCATTATTCAAAGATCCAAGTCACTTTGGACACAAGTCAATTTTAAAATACTAAGCTTATCTATTGGGTTTCTCAAAGTTGCATACACGCCTAAGCTACACATCTAATGTTCTCAACTCCTTAAACAAAATACTTGTGGGCTTTGAAAACATGTATGTGACGCCATAGGAGATGACTAACTATATCAAGTTAATTACATTATGTATGCCCCCAAGCATATATAAAAGGGAATTTGAATATATCTATCTTTATACTTTTGACTTTGAGGATTCTAGCTCTAAAATGAATTTCTTTTAAATATTGCCTTTGAGCTTTTCCAAAAGAATAAGCACATATGGATAATTACATCCTTAGTTTATTTGGAATTACTTTCAATTAAAGAGCTAATTCTTGTGTACAAATTGAATAGGATGATTACAAGTTTAGTCAAGTGAAAGTCAAAATGAAACTCACAAGAATTTATAGAAGGTGAAATGGGTGGAAAATCCTATTCTCCTATAATAGTGTTGATTAACTTAATTGTTCCACTAGCCTACTCCCATAGTATTAGACCATAACTCATTTTAACATTCAAAGTGGCCAGTTCAAGAGTAAATCGCCAATAGAAAGTTAAACTATCAACTTATAAATAAATTTCCACTACAAGAAAGGTTGAAAATAGTTTCCGAAATTTATGTCGAACTTTTTCGATGTCAATATTTGTGTCTTATTTGCAACTGTAAAGTGGTGAAACATAGTTTTTGATATTTATGACATATTTTAAATATGACTTTCCTCCAATAAATTGACACAAAAGGCATTTCAATGATGGCAAAACCTACGGCTGTGTTTGTAATGGTTTATGGGTAGAATATGCATTGAATAAATCAATGCAAAGCTTTTACTTAAACATATAGAAATAAAGCCGAAAATAGTTAGACGATAAGGCCAATGCAAATGACCTAAAATACTCATCCCATACCTTTCATTTTATTCCTTCTTCGTGCCCCCAAAACCCTCGTACCTCGTCCCTCTCGTGCCCAAGATACTCTTACAACCTCTCCCACTCTTCTGTGTCAAGCCCTCATCATCTCCTTCACCATGGCCCTTGCCCTTCTCACTCCCAGTTCCGTGACCCAGCCTTCAGGATACAATCGTAATCAGAGCTAAATGGGAAGGCACAGAGCAGAGACCACCAAAACTCCCATATTTTTCATCTTTTTGCTCCACTCGCATCAGAAAACATCAAGGAATGTAAGTCTGTTTGCACCATTTTTTTCATTTTAGATTGATATATATGTAATAATTGAAGCCTAGGTGTTAGGTATGTATAGACATAAGAGTTGAGAGGAATGTATGTAAATCTCCATAAACATTGAAGTTTAGGTGTTAGCTATGTATATACATAACTATTGAGTGGTGTGTATGTCAATCTAGATGGGGATGTTATTAGTAGAATTTAATTTGGTTCATTGAGGTAGTGGAGGAATGCATTAGATCTATTGTTTAAAGTGATGGTGATATAGATGGGGATGTTATCTATAGAGTTCACATTAGTTGGTTGAAGTGGAGGAATGCATTGGGTATATTGTTCAAAGTGATGGTGATATTGATGAGGATGTTATTAGATGAATTCAATTTGGTTATTTGAAGTGGAGGAATAAGTTAATTCTTGTTGAGATGAGAATCCTTAGGTGGATGAATGAGTGCCTTGACACTTAAAGGCAAAATGACTATACATGATAGGGTCGTCGTAGATATAGTGGTGGAAAAGATTAGATAAAGATGTCTTAGACATGGTTTGGCCACATAAAATCTCGATCAACTAATGAGCATTGGGAGATCCCGAGATCTGATTGGCCAACTAGTGTTGACTTCATCAAATGAGGCATGCTACTTTATGGAGGTTCCTGGGGTCATTTTCTTTGATGAATATACGCTCCTACGAATGACTAAGCATAATTATCCACTATACATATTGAGCAGTAGTGACTAATTTTTATTTTTTGATAGTTGCACTGATTTGTAATGTCATCTATGTTGTAGTTGGATATTTGTAATTTGAAAGCTTGGATGTATAGCATAGTATATGATGGATTTTTAAAGTTTCTGTAATTATTTAATTCTAAAATACCTATTTTTCTACTTATCCAAGTCAGCGCCACGCCAAACCTCGGGCCCGTCGAAGACCACGAGTTGTGTTGTGACTGGTTGCACTTTCCATGCCAGCTGATGAATAGACCCACGGTTCGTGTAACATTGCACCACTTGGCTCCATCTCGACCATCGGTTCAATACACATTGAAACAGACAACATCCGTTCATCATCTCCGATTGTCCTAAACTGAGAACCATTCATGTTCTAACCCTAATATCTCGCTTGATACTCAACCAAATTGCATGGAGTTTGTTCCTACACCTTCATCTAGGTGAGAAAAACCTATCTGTATGGCTAGTTGAGCATGAAATGTAAACTTTCTTCACAAAGGTCTAAACCAAATACAAATTTTAGGATTTTGAGTTATACCTTAGCCCAAGAAGGAGGCCTCGATTGGGTTTGTTCCTGAGCTTCACCTTGAGTCCATGAACCTTCTCTAAGTGCTAGTTCAAGCTGTGGTTAGGCCTAGGTATGTTCTAGATCAAAAGGTGGATCAAGCTTAGTCTAGAACTATGATAGAAGGCTCGAGAGAGGGGGCTTTTGATTGAGGGAGTATTTTTGAGGTATGGAGAAGCTTATGGGATGATCAATTTGGGGTTTTGAGGAGTTTGATTGCAAGGTCAATAAATGCCCTGGATTTTAGTGGTGAAATTGAGCTATGGTAGTGGGAATGAGTGGCTGATAATGATGGGATTGAACTAAGGATCACTATGGGAAGCTCTGGAAACAACTTGATAGAGTTTCCCCAAGGATTTCAAAGATCTTCTATCTTGGTTCTGGAGGTGGCCAATTCATAATTTCGACCAAGGCGGAGGCTGTGGACTGTCATTGGTTGGTGTAAGTTAGCTTGGATGGAGGGGAAAACGATACAATTGACCAATTAGGGATTGCAACATTGGATGGGTGAAATTTTGAGTTTGAGCCAAGGTAGACCATCTCATTTCTGTGTTTTCTGGTAATTAGGTTGGTCGGCTAGGCCAGGACTGGTGTCTAGTTGGCTCAAGAAGGCCAGGAGGATTAATGGTGATAAACTTGGTGCTTGGGAAGCCTGGTTGGATGGGTTCTTAGGTTTAACCAAATTAGGGAGGGGGGTTTGCTTAAATTGGGTAACCATTGGTCCAAGGCTCAAAGTGGGGTTGACTTGGTGATGTGATCAACATCTTAGGGTTTAGAGAGTGGCTGAGATGATTAAGCTTTTAATTAAACCAAGCAATTTAAGTTAGATTTTGGATTTAGGCTTAAAGTTGGGCCTAGGTTTGGTTTTGGATCTTGGGCTTAGTTTGGTGTAGACCTAAACCAATTGAAGGCTCAAATAATTCTTGAAATTTGTCGTGATGAATTTGGGATATAGATTTTGTGAAATTGGATTGATCATGTGGCTCAATTTGGTGAAAAATTAGATTTGGGGAGGTTGGCTTGAATTTGGAATTTTGGTTTGGAATTTTACGTAATTGGGTTTGAATTTGATTGAAATTGGGCATGAATTTGATGAAATTGAGTTTATATTTGAAATTGGGTGAATTTCAAAATGAGTTTGATGAAAATTGGGGGTGATTCGGGAATTTTAGGAATTTGGGGATAATTTGAGAATTTTGGCCAATTTTAATGAATTTGGGGTATTTTGGGTGCAATTGGAGGAAATTGGATGACAAGAATGGGTATTGGTAAAGTTTTGAGTGAAATAAGGGAATTTGGCAATTTTTTGAAATTGGGGGCATTTTGGTAATTTTTGGAAGTGTAAGGTTTTTTGGGTAATTTGGATAATTTGGAGTGGTTCAACATGATTTTTGGTGGAAATTTAGGAATTCAGGCAATTTTGGGAATTATAGGGTTTCATGAGTATTTTGGTATTTTTTGGAAAATTTGGGGGTAGTAGGCCAGGTTGGGTACTTTGGTAGAAATGGAATTAGTTGGATATGATGATCATGCAAGCCATGAAGCCACCCCCTTAAATCCATGAAACCATAGGAAAACTCATTTTGGATCCTCTGCATATTGATCATGGCCTTCTTAGCCAAAGGCTAAGGGCTTAGGATCACCCACATGAGTTTCCAAAATGGAGTTAAGTGGTGTGTCAACTGTAAGTGATTTTAGGGTTTTTGGAGTATGTGAGTTTGATGGGTTTGAGTGTGTGTGTAACCAAGACCAAGCCACGCAGGGTTGCCCTAAGGTCTCACTGATCCTATTGGAACTCATTTTTGAGTCTTTACATGTTGGTCTTAGCCATCTTAAGTGAGAAATGAGAGCTTGGGACCACCCATGCGAGACTTCACAAAAAGAGTCAAGAAGTGTTTAGAATTTCTATGTGGGAGGGTTCTATTACTAGTCTTCTAGGATAGTCAACAAGAAAGTCCTATAACTAGATCTTATGCTTCTAAAGAGGAGAAACTAGACTTCATAAGAAATGAGGTCAACAATGGAATGCAACATGATATGGTGCATATGATCACAAATAATAGTGTCATACTCGTGCTAACGATCTCACATAGGACAATTAAGGTTGTGCACTTGGATGTGTGACATAGCTGCCTTCTTCTTAAGCGAGGTGTGTGGGAAGTTTCACCTCAGGCTCTTCAAAAGAGGATTTCTCCACAATGTTGTGGAATGGGCTAGCTATAAAGCTCTACCTATTTCACAACTCTTTATGATTTTGCAATGTGAGCTAACTACAAAGCTTTCTCACATTGCAAAATCTAAACATCCCAAATCCCTCCACGGATGGTCGAGAAAAGCCAAAATAAGGGGAAGTCAAAATTCCAACCAGCTAGAATTTTTTACCTAGGGTTCAAAAAGAGAGATCGCTTAGCTTCGCATAGGACTTGGCCACGCATGGGATTATTAACCTAGGGCTTCCTCTAAAAAATTAATGACCAATCCAAGGGGGTGAGGTCACAACAACTAGCGTCAGTCAGCCAAATCACCTCGTGTGGGCTACCAAACCCACAACAATTATCCTAAATTGTTCCTAGGGCTAGCTAACAAGGAAAGAAGCAAACGGTTTAAAAAGATTATAACTTCACAGTGGCTCAATTCCTAACTAAGTCCGGGAAGAAGCTCTCCCCCTGAAAAGGAGAGAAGACGCCAACGTTGTTATCCCACAAATAAACTCTTCGTAAGGAGATTTCTGCGATGTGACGAATCATGGAATAGGCTATACAGTGAGTAAGACTGCCAACTGGGGATAAACCACTAGCAAGGGCTTCACCGGCAGCATGTAGGTCGGCGATAGGAAGAAATCACAAGGGAGGTTGTTGCCAAAAATTTCACTGCAAGTGGGATGTCAATGATGGCAAGAAGGCACATGATACACTGAAAATATATGCATTTTTAGACCCACATTTTATACCTATTTTTGGTGATATTGCACTTTAATGGAAGGTATTTTGATATTTTCTTGCAGGTTGTTGATTTTTAGGGCTTAAAGCAAAAAAGAAAGCAAAAAAGATGAAATTTGGAGTCAAAATGACGTTTTTGAGGAAATACTCAGCGCAGGCAGCGCCAAGGTCAGCGTCGACGGCGCAGAACAACCGAAAGCTGAAGGATTTTTACTCAGCGCCGATGGCATCAGACTAGCACTGACGACGCCAAAGGCGGTTTAGACCCCGTTTCTAGAAGGTTCAATGTATTTGGATGATTTTTGAAGAGTTTTTTTAGGCACTTCTTGGAGAACCGACATTGGGCTTTATTTGGGGCCGAATTTCATCATAAAAGGGGCTCCTCTACGTTTTTTCGCTCCTCTACATTTTTTTCGCTCCTCTACATTTTTTTCGCTCCTCTACATTCATTTTTCGCTCTATAACATTCCACCACGCTACATTTCCATAATTCATCTTCATTCCACCACATATTAGAGTCAAGTAATTTTGTTTTCATAGTTTAGAGTTTTTGTGGTGAGATTTAGTGTGAAACTTTCTGTAAGAGTGTTGGAGAAGGAGAAAATTTAGAGAGTTCTTCTTCTTGCATTTCTAAGGAAAGGCTACAAAGGATTTGCTTTGAGAA